>NW_025765522.1:0-151331 GCF_003918875.1 Haliotis rubra | reverse complement strand
CAAAGCCGATTACGATCCATGCTCTCCTTAATTAGCTTCCCTGGTTCTAATAAAGCTTGCAGGCGTGCTCCACCCTAATTGCCGCGTGAGCTACCTTGAATGATCATTCTCATCTTGGAATAGCGTTGTAATCTGAGTAGTGGGGAAGCCGGGCGGGCATCCATCGCATGAGATAGGATAAGTATATAAATATACAATTTATATTAAAATTTTCCAAATTTTTAAACTTATCCTATCTCACGACTTGCACTTATCCCATGGTTGGACGGCAGGCCGCAGATTACCCTTCTGTCTGGACAGTGCGAACAGCTGGTCTTGGAGCTGTGTGGACTGATGACAACCGTAGATAGCAACCGTTAATTAGCTTCCATAAAGCTTGCAGCATGCTCCACTAATTGCCCATGTGACTACCGTGAATGATCATTCTCTTTCTTGTCGCACTACTGTGTGGACGTGCTGTATATTAGGGACATTATTTCACCCTAACATCATGGGGAAAACTGATAAACAGACAAGGAAAATGAAAGTTTGTGCTCAATGCAAGACGAATTATTCGTCCCTCGACCCTCACTTGTCTTGCAGTGACTGTA
Organism: Haliotis rubra; assembly: GCF_003918875.1. Taxonomy (NCBI): domain Eukaryota; kingdom Metazoa; phylum Mollusca; class Gastropoda; order Lepetellida; family Haliotidae; genus Haliotis; species Haliotis rubra. The sequence continues at coordinate 150,741 of NW_025765522.1, read as the reverse complement.
TTGGACAATGTAACTGGAACAATCGATGTGGCAAGTGTAATTCACTAAAAGATGAGGATTTTAAGGCCTACCTTCGCGTGTTTGTTCCCAGAGAATGTCGCCCGATAGGGACAGGAAATCAACAGAAATCTGATCCCACTCCGCCAAAGCGATTGGTTAGTTACAGCGACAGAAAATGGATCCCTTCACGCAAGAGAGGCGACATCTGTTGTTCAAGAGGATTTTATGGGCCTTCATCAGATTCTTACTTATCTGAGGACGTTCGGCACCTATTAGGTACGCATCAATCACGACCTTCCATAGCGGCAGATCACTTGCGGGTGGTTGTGATTGATAATTCTTAGTTGCCTGTCCCATCTACACTACCAGGGGACCTTAGATCGACACTGTCATCATCCATATCATCGGTACATATCCTCTTGACTGTCTCAGTTTGTTTGGACCCGGCCAACCACGTTCAACCAGCCAACTGTCTCCCCACAGTTCATTCAACCGGACGGAGCTGGCTACAACATTGTCACAGGGGGACGTTCATCATGAATGAACACTTCAGGTTTCGTCACCTAATCGCCGATCCAGATCGCCACATCATTCTAGATCACCACAACGATCTAGATCACCTTCAAGATCCAGATCACCATCACAAGCCCAATCTAGATCACCGTGCCGATCAAGATCACCTGATCAATCCAGATCACCAAACGGGTCCAGATAACAACTTCGAATCAGATCACCGGACAGATCCAGATCACCTAACCGATCCAGATCACCGAATGGATCCAGATCACAACCTCGAATCAGATCACCGGACCGATCTAGGTCACCTAACCGATCCAGATCACCAAATCAAGCCAGATCGCAACTGCAAACCAGATCACCTGTTCGATCCAGATCACGATCACAGTTTCCAGTTAGTGCATTGAATCGATCCAGATCACTTTACAAATCCAGATCATCTTACCAACCCAGGTCACCTATACGATCTAGATCACCTTACAGAGCCATTGACCAATCGGGGTCACATTACAGATCCACATCTCATGGCCGACCCCATTCAGATGATCAAACCAGAGCTCTAATCAGAACCCGATCACCAACTAGAACTACAGTGACCCAGACTAGTTCTTCATATTCCGGATCACCTAGCCATACTAAGGGAATGCAGATCACCGGCTTACCAACCTACTTAGGTACTTACCACGTCGAGATCTCAATACAGTTCCTCTGACCGATTGTCGCGTGATCATTACTCTGATACCACTAATAGGCCTACAGTCTCTTATGATGTTCCGTCTACACGCTCTGAGAAACCTTCGACTCGCTCTAGTATCATCGCTGAGTCATGGGAATCTGATAACAATCCCACTCCTATAGCGACTCCAGATCTAAATATGATTATCATGGCCATAACCTCAGCCTGGAACCAAATACAGCCTTCTACTCCAGCCCATCCGGCTTCGGTAGCTCCTGGTTCTTCATCTGGTCCACCTCCTGAGATTGATCCAGTCCAAATAGCCATGCCTGCATCTCACTCTCACTCTGAGTTATCTACCCCTGGGGGTAGCTTTGCAGCAGTTGAGACACCTCAGGTACTCCTTTGGATTGTTGAGAAGCTCCAACTTCCCTTGAGTACTTCAGCAGATGACCTGGATCACTCTTATACTCTTAAGAACTGGGATTGGTCTGCTATCACCCTACCACCTCGAAATTATCCAGTACACTAAATGATGGTTTCAAGGGCCTGAAACAAATTAAGGATGGATTCTCTGCTCCCAGATATAATCCTTCTACCTCTCATGTCCACGGCCTAACAAAAATCTCTGCGGATATTGGAACCCTGTATGGCAAACGAGATGCTTCGCCCTACCTTATTTAGGACCGAGAGTTGGCTCACATGGATTCAGCGGTTGCCATCTGTTAGTTGCGTGAGTGCAGCAATCGACGCTGTTAACACTGCTCTGGAGCATACTTATTCTGATCAAGATGCTTACATCCGAGGATGCATGACTTTAGCTCTGGACCAATTCCAAATTATCCTGGATCAGTTGTCTCTTTTTTTGGGCTACACTCTTGCTGTTCGCCGACATGGACCCCTTACCATCTCTTCATTGGAGGAGCGATTTAAAACAGAACTGTTTCGCCAGCCTTGGTTTACTGACTCCCTCTTCAATGGTATCATCCAAGTAGTATCTAATAAAGTTGATAAAGAACCCCACTTTCAAGTCTCGATTGAACAGTTAAAGGTACAGAAGTCACAGCTCCAGGACTGCCCTACCAATCCGGATTTACGCAATCTTTTTCGTGGCGCATCCAGTCAAGGCCATGGCAGAGGAAACAGATCTGGCCGTGGTGGTTCCATTCGACAAACGGGTACTTCATATAAACGAGCTGGAATTCAAGGCGGTAATTCAAGCCATCTCACATTGGGCAACAGAGCTTCAATCAACCAGTCTGTTGATCCAATCAGACAATTCGACAGTGGTTTGGTATATAAATCATCTAGGCTCGACAGGCTCGGTGAATCTGATACAATGAGCAATCAGGTTCTTCCATCTCATCGACTCACTCAACATCGTAGCCAGAGCCAGACAAATTCCCGGGGTAAAAAATGTGATCGCTGATGCCTTGTCCCAATCCAACCAACCGTCCCTGACAGAGTGGAAGTTACTGCCGCAGATCTTTCAGTTGATGATCTATCATGGCCTCAAATAGATCTGGCACAAGGTTCAGAAACCAACTTCCAAAGTTCGTATCACCAATCCCAGACTCCTTGGCGTAGGTCCTCAACGCGTTGGCAATATCATGGGAGGGTCTCGATGCCTGCGCGTTCCCCCCTCCAGCTCTGCTACCAAAATTATTACAGAAACTATTGGCCACTAGCAACATACTACTGCTTTTGGTCGCACCCTTCTGGCCAGTGAGAAGTTGGTTCGTCAACCTAAGAAGCCTGGCAGAGCCAAACCCAGTACCACTTCCCAACCGGGACGACCTACTTCTTCACCCTCACTTGGAACTGCGCCACGGGTCACCTCAGACCCTCAATCTACATGTTTGGCGCATCTTCAGAGGTCTCTCATAGCAAAGGGCTACTCTCGCCGAGTAGCCACAGCTATCACTTCAGCGCATCGTACTTCGACCCGTTCTTTGTACGACAACAAGTGGAAGAAGTTTGAAGACTATTGCAAGCTTAGGGAAATTGCATCTCACACTTCCACCTCGGCTCAGGTTGTTGCTGGGTTTCTCCAGCATCTCCGGAGAAACTCCAGAGAAACTCAAGGTACTAATTTAGCTACCTACTTAGCCGCCATTAACTCGGTTTTGGGTACCACAACTGGCACGAAGATTTCCACTGTTGCCGAGTTGCAGAGTCTACTACGCTCCTATAGACTCTCTGACCAGTCCAGGAAGTTCAGACCTCCGGCCTGGGATCTGTCCGTTGTCCTTCGTCGTATGATTTCTACAGATTATGAACCGTTAGAAGACATTTCGAACAAGTGACATTCAAACATTCTTCCTGGTAGCTTTGGCTACCGCTGCTCGTATACCTGAACTGCATGTGCTTGATGTCAATCGGACGCGGTTTGAGCAGAAGAAGCATGGCAAGGCTTTCCTGGGTCTCCGCTGGGACTTCATTGCGAAAAACTAACTGCCAGGGCAACCGGACCGGATGTTTACCATTCCCCCGTTGTCCACCATTCTCGGGCCTGATGATAATGAAGATTTGACACTCTGCCCTGTTAGGGCTCTACACGTTTACCTTGCTTCCTCCAAGGATCGTCGATGGGTACGGAAGCGCCTCTTCATACTCTTGTCGAACGCTTCAAGAACTGAGGTTTCCCGGACCACATTGGCCTTCTGGATGCATGCCACGATCCTCTTGAGCCTACATCTTTGCAGGGTTGCCTCCTCCAGCCACTTCCAATCCTCATGAGACTCGTGCACTAGCCTCGATGATGGCCCTCCATAGCAACAGCTCCTTGACCCCTATAATGGAAGGTTGCTTCTGGCGTTCTGATACAGTCTTCTCTTCACATTACCTGCGAGACCTGTCTGTCACGGATGTCCAGGGACTACACCAGTTCGGACCTCTTGTACTGGCTCAGCAGCTTACATCGGCCCAACAACGCAGATGAGGGACGGTTCCGCATTCGCGTTACTACTTCCTTGTATATACTGAATAAAAGTTGAACTTGATCTCAATCTTTTGTTCTCATTATATGGGTTTAAGAACTACTTCACTTGGCCTCCATACCAAGGCATCGGAATACGGCCACCTAGGCCCTACAGACCTGAGGCACAGTCAGTATGACGATGCAGAGGTGTTCGATATTCACACTTACTGATCTACCCCACTGAGCAAGTACGTCAGTGAAGTGTGACACTCCCGAATTCCAGTGGATTTCGTTGCGTTGCCGGGCACATCCTTTAACTAAGCTTAGGCAAAAGAGTGAGGGTCAATTTGATGCTGCCCGGAACTGAACATCAAACCTTGTAGATGCCGAGTTGTGTTTCTCTTTCACCCGCCTCGGTAGGAAGCATAGGAGTTGCGTGCATGCGTAACAGGCCTTCCTTGTACATCGCTATCTACAGTTGTCATCAGTCCACACAGCTCCAAGACCAGCTGTTCGCACTGTTCAGTCAGAAGGGTAATCTGCAGCCCGTTGTCCAACCGTGGGATAAGTGCAAGTCATGAGATAGGATACGTTTAAAAATTTGGAAAATTTTAATATAAATTGTATATTTTTCCTTATCCTGACTCATGCTCTTTTTGCTTGTCTTCTTCTTCTTGCGAACATAGTGGAACACTTGTATCTCCCTAATTGAAGCTCCCTTCAATTTAAAATCACTAATTAGTATTCACCACGAGTTAACTCCTTTCCCCAAGCGCGGGAACGAGGGCGCCACCTCTACCCATGTGCCTCACTCTCTCCTTCTTCGCCCAGTGAGCTGGACGTGAGAGCGCCTGTGTCTCCCGACACACTATATCCTTTGAATTATATTTAGTTAGTTACCTCGTGATAGACATCTATAGAGGTTTAGCTAGTATCCTTCAAGCGATTATATATTGATATTTAGTCGTTTTCTACAGTTTATTCACGGGGCGCGTGTTTGTTTCAGTTGATTACGTTGATGAAAATTCTGTACTATTGCAGATTCGTTTTATGCTGCTGCTGATCCGCCTTTAATATGATGCACGGCGCCATGTTTATTATATTCACATTGCAGTTCGCGGTACTAATTTATCCAATTCTACCTTTTGATTAATATTTACTTTGCGTTTGGCACGCTACAGCAGATAGGTCGCATGCAGAGTCTAGTATGACTGATACACGGAACCCTCGCCAGTCTACTGCTGTTGGCCGACTCCTCCCGTGTGGTGTTCCGCTAGAGTGGTGGAGAGGTGTGGGGCGTAGTCCGCCATCTCCAAGAAGCATCCTGCTTCCCCAGACATCCCATCGTCGCAGCAGAAGGCGAGAGGGTTTTCTACTACATCTCAACAGCGAGATCGTTCCCCATCGCGGTTTTGGGCCTGTATGATGATCAGCGGTCATCATACCGGATGTACATCAAAGATTGACCGATGTCGGCACAGATCAGCATGCAGCCTGATGTACCAACGCGCCAGATATCGATGATCGTCCTGAGGGTCCCATCATTACCAACATTCAACGCAGGCGTCGCGACACCTAGGGCAGCGTCGACCTCTGAGGAAAATCAACGGTCTACTAGGACTTTCTCAACCGAGATTGTTCCAGCCGATGACCTGGACCTCTCACGATGATCAGCTGATCATCATCCCCGACGTCATACAACAAGCGACCGGTGACAGCTACAACGACATCAGCAGAGATCACCATGCAGCCTGATGCCTCTACACTGATGTCGGACGATTTTCGGTGGACCCCTCCATTAACACCGCCAGATAAAGCACCGGCGACCTGCGTCGCAGACCATCCCAGAAGACATGATCGCGACAAATTATGAACATCATGGAGGACCACTATAATCTCGCGGTAGCAGGGTCCGAAGCCGCCGAAGGCTCCAACGTGACAGCACCCCAGAGGCACCCCGTCCCAGCGTAGCAGCCAGGATCGATGTCACCTTCGCGAAGGAAGTCACGGACCACCTTGACGAAAGGACCTAGATGTACAGCCTTAGCGAAGGCCTTCGAAGCGGAAAGGACCCTAGATGTACAGCCTTCGGCGGCCGGAAAGAACCTAGATGAACAGCCTTCGCGAAGGACTTCGCGAAGGCAGGATAGATCATCACCTTATGCGGTTTCATCCCTAGATGTGGACTCGACCATCAGACATCACGGAAGCCTTCGCTGAAGGTCATATCGCCGTTCCCCGGACCGGGCGCAGAGGAAGCTTCGGCGAAGGCATGCTGTGAAAGGACACCTGAATCCAGATCATCATCATCTAGAAGGACATCGAGGGACTATACAAGAGCTGCGTGAAACTATCAGCGTTCCCCTCACAAGTCTCCGAGAAGATCAACCCATAACAAGTTGATCATCGATATCAAGTATAAGAACTACAATCGTATATTGGTTCTGTTGAATCCATGACGAGGCGATATGTTCGCTGGCCTAAATAGATCTAGAGCGATCAATTAGACACTTATCACCAGACTTCGTAACCGACTTCTGAAAATGATAAGATGATCCATGCGGCCCTACTTAGGCAAGCGCCGCCCGATCCCACATCCTGTTAAACACAGAGGCTGTTCACGCGAAGCGTGCTCATATATATATTTATATATATATATATATATACTAATCGGGGCTTTGACTCGACACCTTCAGCGATGGTCGCCAGGCTAAGCGGCTCAAGTCTACTTCACCCAGAAGATCTAGAAGGGATACTTGAGAACTTCGCGAAGTCTCCGGCGTTCACCGAGGAAGTCTCCTCCAAGGTTTCCATATACTAGCCACTCGCGTCATATATAGCTGCACTGGTCAGTCCGTTCAAGGCGCCGCATAAGTTGATTATCAACTGTATGCCAGATGCCGCCTATAAGCCTCGCCGAAGATAATTGCTCAGGCTATTTCATTACAACACAGAACGTGCTGTATTATTTAGTCAACGACATTTCATAGATCTTCACGAAATCAACTATTCCATTATAAATTGCTAATATGCAATCCCGGACGACGATCACGATTATCTACATATGTGACCATTACGCATATCTGCGCAGACAATTCAATATCAAATTGAACAGCAGCCTTGTTACAGCGTTAACTCTTAATCGTCCAAAGTTTCTGAGAAGAAATATGTACAACAAGTTCAACGTTAATTCTACAATTATGACGATACATTCATGTATACAGTCTACAAGCTCACAACTTGCAAGTTGTTTATACCCTTATATATAAGGAAGTCGGAATTATATTCAAAACTGAAATTACTTTCACGACAACCAGGAAAATAACCTACCCAGCATAAAATTACAGGCGAGATATTTCACGCCGGAGGTTTCACGCGATTACCATTAACCCTCGAAACGCGTTGGTCACTTTCGGTTAACTTCGAGAAGTTACGTGGTGAAGACCGGCGTTTATGCTAATATCAGCGCACGACAAGGGAATTTATTCAAGGTGGGTTTTTTTCCCCGCTACACGGTGACATCACAGCGGGTATTATACAGAATCAAAATGCCTTGTTCTGATTGGACCGAGGGACAGCGACCCTACGCGAGAGGTCGATCTCAATTCACAGTTCAAGACTTTCGCCACAAGTGACAACTATATATCAGTGAGCGAGCAAGCCTCATTACAGTCCAGTTAACCTGAACATTCATGATTAGACTGCCTTCTTCAAGTTAGAGACCTCCCCTGTCAAGTTAAGGCGAGGGGATCGGGCAGTCAGGCGATTTTACATAAGTTCAACGAGGACAGACACACCTGGTTGTGCACCTACATGCGTCAAGGACTTTGTGGCGAATTACCTAGACGAAAGATACAAGTGGATCTAAATCCACAGCGTTTCGGACTACAGCTGAATTTCATCAAGCGCGACTAACACAACTAGATGGTTAGTAAACCTATTAAACTTCTGTTTGGAGAATAAAGCGGAAATTTCGCCCAACCTGGGGATATGAATATAGTGCTCCAACACCTCACAAGTGAGGTTTATGAACAACCTGGATGACATACTTGGACCCCATGATCACGATGATTCTATCAAGATGGCCAGCAAGGGCACTGTAAATTTATCTCCACCCGAACCAATCAGGAGGAAAAAATGCAACAGATTATTTCCTCTATCATCAACTTCTTCTACGAGAGTGAAAGTCATGTACTATATCTCCGTTTGGATCAGAACTGTCATACCACGTGCATATCTTGCGGATGGACCTATTCCGACCCTCCATGAGCTTAATACTCATGATATTAGAGCCTAACTTCTACAATTGTTCTACACAAATGTGATTGAAATAATGGAGGGTTTATTTCTGGGAATCCGATATGGTGGTTGCAAACCATTATCTAGAGAATATCACCACCGAGGGCGTCTCAGGTATACACCAATTAGATCCCATGGTCCTCGCAACAGCTGACAGTTCCTCCGGAGAAGATAAGTCAATCTAACAGATTTTTACTTATCTTATAACAATACTAAATAGCTTCATGCTATATATAATTTACTTAAGTTCCCTTTTATCATCACAGTACTATGATTATTACATCATACAATATATAAGTTAACAACTCTACAGAGTTTGTTATTATATATATTTACCTTAAGTTATTCATATCTTAAGAGTAATACTATGGTTACATGATAAATGCATTAGCTAACAAACTCTACAGAGTTTTTGGCTATTTATAATGTGAGCTTAAGTTAATTAAGCTAACAAACTCTGGAGTTTTTACTATTATATAGGTAACTTAAGCTAATTATACATTAAGCATAGTACTATACTCATATTATTAAAATATATTAGCTAACAAACTCTAAGGAGCTTTGCTATTATATAGGTAGCTTAAAGCTTACTCATATCTTAAGCTTAGTACTATGTTTATATCATATAAGTAGATTAGCTAACAAACTCTAAAGAGTTTTTGCTATTTGGCTTAAGTGTCATCATATTTCTAAGCAATATGGTTATATTATAACATGTATTAGCTAACAAACTCTACAGAGTTTTAGCTATTATATATGTAACTTAAAACTTTATTCATATCTTAAAGCAGTAATATGTTTATATCATATAGGTATATTAGCTATCAAAACTCTAAAAGAGGGTTTTGCTATTATATATTTCAGCAAGTTTCATCATATTTTAAGCTTTATGGTTACATTATAACATGTATTAGCTAACAAACTCTCTACGGAGTTCTTGCTATTATATATGTAGCTTAAGTTTTCCTTCATAAGCTCAATACTAGGTTTATATCATAGCTAACAAACTCTAAAGGGTTGTTTTGCTATTATACAATTAGCTTAAGTTTCATCATATCTTAAGCAGTATGTTTACATTATAAAGGTAGATAGCTAACAAACTTCGACGAGTTTTGTTATTATATATATATAGCTTAAGTTTCATCATAACTTAAGCTCAGTACTAATGCTTTTAACATAAAAGTATATTAGTTAATAAACTCTAAGGAGTTTATTTTGCTATATACATTTAGCTTAAGTCTAATCTTATCTTAAGCTTAGTACTATGGTTACACTATAAACATATTAGCTAATAAACTCTACAGAGTTTTTATTATTATATATGTAGCTTAAGTTAATAATATCTTAAGCACAATACTATACTCATATTGTAAAATATATTAGCTAGCAAACTCTCTTGAGTTTTGCTATTATATATGTAGCTTAAGTTAATTATATCTTAAGCACACTACTATACTCATATTGTAAAATATATTAGCTAACAAAACCCTACAGAGTTTTGCTATATATGTAGCTTAAGTTAATTATATCTTAAGCTCAGTACTATACTCATATTATAAATATATATTAGCTAACAAACTCTACAGAGTTTGGCTATTATATATGTAGCTTAAGTTAATTATAGCTTAAGCACAGTACTATACTCATATTATAAAATATATTAGCTAACAAACTCTACAGAGTTTGGCTATTATATATGTAGCTTAAGTTAATTATAGCTTAAGCACAGTACTATACTCATATTATAAAAAATATATTAGCTAACAAACTCTACAGAGTTTTTGCTATTATATATGTAGCTAAAGCTTATTCATATCTTAAGCTCAGCATTATATCTATATCATATAAGATATTAACCTAACAAACTCTAAAGAGTTTGCTATTATATAATTAGCTTAAGTTTAATCATATCTTAAGCTTAGTACTATGTTATATCTTAAAGTATTTTAGCTAAACAAACTCTAAGGAGTTTATACTAGCATATTAACAAGCTTAAGTCTATTAGTCTTAAGCATTGTATTAATGTTATATATACTTTTCATAATAGTACATGGTAATAACCTTTTATATGGCAGCTGATAAGTTAGCAGCAGGAATTCATCAGTTCAGTGCCTTTATGAAGTTCCCATAGGGGTTATTACAATCATCACAGTTCAAATCACTAATTATTAAAAATCCAAAGTATTAGATATTCCCACCTCCGTTCAGTAGGATGCTACAAGCAAAAGAGCATGAGTCAGGATAAGGAAAAATATGTAATTTTGGAGTAAAATTGATATTTTATACTTATCCTGACTCATGAGGTCAGCCTCCCATCCTCCCCAAATAACACTTTGGATTTCCCTGTAAATTCAAATGTTGGAATCAGTATATGAGGAGAGTGAGGCACATGGGTAGAGATTGAAGCCCTCCTTCAAGCTTTGGGAAAGGAGGTAACTCGTGGTGAATACTAATTAGTGATTTTAAATTGAAGGGAGCTTCAATTAGGGAGATACAAGTGTTCCACTATGTTCGCAAGAAGAAGAAGACAAGCAAAAAGAGCATGAGTCAGGATAAGTATAAAATATCAATTTTACTCCAAAAATTACATATTTATATACTTATCCTATCTCATGCGATGGATGCCCGCCCGGCTTCCCCACTACTCAGATTACAACGTTGGCTCCAAGATGAGAATGATCATTCAAGGTAGTCACGTGGGCAATTAGTGGAGCATGCTGCAAGCTTTATTAGGAACTAGGAAGCTAATTAAGGAGAGCAGCATGGATTGCACGGGCGAATGGACAAGGAGGCCTATGGAAAAAAGTTTACAGTCGTTCCACTAAAAGTCAAAGCAAGAGAGAGGTGCAAGTCATGAGATAGGATAAGTATAAAATATACAATTTATATTAAAATTTCCAATTTTACTTGACTCAGAATAGTAAAGAGACTTGGTAGAGTCACAGGAGAAAGTGGATGCATTTATTCTACATTCAGGCAAGTTCTGTACAATGTACAGTGTGCATTATATCTAGTAGGGATTCCTTTTTAGAACAAAACAGTCTTTAAAAACACAACTAAATGGATCAGATGGTTATGCTTGTTTACTTGGTTGCAGGTCATTGTACCTGACAGTGTGGATCATTGCTTATGATATATATCATTGGATTATGGGGTCTAGATTTCAATGTTTACAATCTGCTGCCCTACAGCCAGAACAGTTTTGAGCTTGCTGTGTGCAGTAGATTTAAAAGGCAACCAGAAGAGCTGAGCCCTCTGAAGCTCTGTAAAATCTCATCTCAAGGCTTTTCATACACAATTAGGAATGTGAGGATACTAGCAAACAGCAGACTTCCTTAAAACCAGTACTCTCTAGTGGAATGTAACCATTACTGTTGAAAGGGAGATAAATCACCGGTCACTAGGGCTGCAATGAATGCACTATGTGGCGAATATGATATGTATCATGAATATTGGGTTAGAATACGAATAATTATTCACGAATACAATATTGTAGTTATGTGATTGATGTACAATATGGAACGTCCATGTTGACAGTTTTGATTTGTCACAGCAATAACCAGTGATCTCATGACACTCAAATTTGTTATGTAGTAGTTATAGTCGACAGTACAATATGCGGCCTTGGCAAACTAACATGACTTGCCAGGGTTCGAAATACCCCATATATTAGCGTGCCATGGCACGATAAATATTGCAATGGCATGGGTAAATATGTTCCCGGTGCCCTTATGGCACGCCTAGTTTTTTATAGACATAACTCACCTTTAGTCATTTAATCCCCCAAACAAAACACTTGTGCAAATGACAAACAAGAAAAAACATTTTTTGATTTTATCACCCAGGAAATCACTGGATTTATGACTAATGATGTAAAGAAATCTAGTTGTTTTTCCATTTAGAGTGTTGGGAGTACTGATAGTTTGGTTATTGAAAAGGAAATTAAGCATGTTAGACATATTTAACAAGTGAACTTTTCACAACTTCTTCGCTTTTGAAAGTGTTCGGGAAGCAGAACAAATGAAACATAAGAAAGCTATCTTAGACAGAAGACACATCAGTGATAACAGAAAACAGGTTACATTTGTTGTGTACTAACAATAAATTTCAAGAGATCATCATCACTGCTACAGTCGTTTATTTTAAAAACATGTGGGCACACTTGATTTCTGAAAGGCACATTTATAATATTTTCATGGTGCCCAAAGGCACACTTAAAACAAAAAGTATTTCTATCCCTGCTTGCTCTACTGCAATGCTAGTACATATTCTATCCTTGCATATCTCACTTTCCAAAAGTACACAAGGGTTCAAGTAAAACATGCTCCCTTAAAAAAATTGTAAATATTTGTTAATATTTGGTTCTGGTGACCACAAATAGCGAATTGAATTCATGAAGGGCTACGGTTCGATTCACCGAATATGCAAGTGAATTGTTACAGCCTTACTGGTCACACGAAGTGAAGATCAGTTGAAAATCTAATTTTACAGTATTAATTTAGGACATTGTTTCATTTTCAGGTCAATACATGATGGCCACAACCAAGATGGGGAGATCTTTAAGAACAACCCAGAAGTCCTTAGTGGAGGACTGGACATTGTTCAATGTGAGAAGCAAACTTTCAGTGAAATATGTAATGGGACACTCTCTCATAGACATGGGCTTCAAGCTCAAACCAATCAGGATACCCATTCACCGGATACCAGCTAGTGTTGTCCATCAACCTACCTCAGTTGCCAAGCGGAAAAAACCAGGACCTCTATCCAAGAAATTCCCAGTCCCCAGTTCAAGTATCCCCGACCCTGTAGTGTCAGAAGTGATTGAGATAGACAGTGATGACAGTGATGATGAGGTTATGGTTGGAGATGTAGTCAGTTCAAAGAAACAAAAGCTGGAGGATGCAATTGATGTGGATGAATCGATGACTTCAGAAGCTGAGGGCACTAGTGGCGAAATAGATATCAAGACAGAAGCGAAAGAGGATGCTGCAAAGGAAACAGAATCCAAAAATGATGATTCCAAAAGTGACAATAATGAGGAAGGAATGGAGACAGAAGGCAGTAAGGATGACAATGAGAAGGAAGCTGAGGACGGAGGAGGTGATGGAAAAGAAAGAGATAAGGAGGACGAAGCGACCAAGTCAGGTGACAACAGTGAGGCAGAAGTTGGAGATGGTGATGATGCTGACGGAAAGGAAAATGGTGAAGAGAAAGGGGACAGTGAAGGCAAAGGAGATGCTGATAGTGAGAAAGGAGAAGACGGAGGGAACACTGATGACAAACCAGCTGACAGTGTCAACAGCAGTAACGAAGGGGAAACTGAGGCAGGGGGTAGTGGGGACGCCCCAGGTGAGAGTGGGGACAGTAAGGATGGTGAAGCTGAGGCAGGTGAGAGTGGGGATGCCCCAGGTGAGAGTGAAGACAGTAGTAAGGAAGGTGAAGCTGGGGTAAAAGCGAGTGAAGAAAAAACAGCTGAGAGTGTAGGAAGTAGTAAAGAAGGTAAAGGTGAGACAGGAGAAAGTGGGGAGACACCTGACGTTCCAGAGGAAAGCATGAGTACATCAGAGGTGAAGGGTGATGAAGACAATACAAAGGAGGATGACGTTGAGAAAAGTGAGGATAAACAGAAAGATGAAGAAGGGGATAACGGCAGAGAGGGACAGGAAAATGGGGATGATTCAAATGGACAAAATGACAGTGCTGAAAACAAGGAATGTACAAGTGAAAATACAGATATGAAATGTTCAGATGAAAATATGCTGGACATTGACTTGTTTTGTGCTCTGAATGATATTGATGATAATGATGACAATGATGCTGCACTGTTAGACTGAAACCACATCTGTCTTTACACAGGATGAAGCTTCGAGACTGATACAGGAACATGCCTCTCCTAATACTAGGTGAAGCTGTACATATACTTACAGCAAATCTTTCCCAATACCTGATGGACTTGATACAAAAGTGTACCTTGTAACAGTTGAGGCTGTGGTTAAGACTTAATCAGAGCACATCTTTATCTGAACTGATTGGGGTAATGATTTTTGATTGATATAAGAGCAACTGTCACCACAGGTAGTGACTGTACCTTTACAGATCTGAGTGTTTGAGTGGCAGTTTGATGGATCTATTGGAAATGACCATACATATTGGCAGCTGATGTAAATGTAGAGTCTTCTTGATCTTGTATTGACCAGCATTACAGGCACAGCCAAAGGAAACCTGAAAATGTTGGTGTTCATCTAGTACAGACCAAGTCAATTTGGTGCAGATCTAGTGCTAATCTGGCTCAGATCTAATGTCGTTCTGGTGTAATATTTCTCAGATCTGGTGCGGATCTAGTGCAGATCTTGTGTTATTAGGTTTAGATCTAGTACTAATCTGGTGCTGATCTAGTGCACATCTTGTGTTATTAGTTTAAGATCTAGTGCTGATCTGGTACAGATCTTGTGTTGCCTGGCTCAGTTCTAGTAATAATCTGGTGCTGGTTTTAAGCAGATCTTTCTTTTGGCTCAGATCTAGTACTACTCAGGTATTGGTCTAGTGCAGATCTTGTGTCACCTGACTCAGTTCTAGTACTAGTCTTGTGTAGATCTTGTGTCACCTGACTCAGCTCTAGTACTAGTCTTGTGCAGATCTTGTGTCACCTGACTCAGTTCTAGTACTAGTCTTGTGCAGATCTTGTGTCACCTGACTCAGTTCTAGTACTAGTCTTGTGAAGATCTTGTGTCACCTGATTCAGTTCTAGTACTAGTCTTGTGCAGATCTTGTGTCACCTGACTCAGCTCTAGTACTAGTCTTGTGCAGATCTTGTGTCACCTGACTCAGTTCTAGTACTAGTCTTGTGCAGATCTTGTGTCACCTGATTCAGTTCTAGTACTAGTCTTGTGCAGATCTTGTGTCACCTGACTCAGCTCTAGTACTAGTCTTGTGCAGATCTTGTGTCACCTGACTCAGTTCTAGTACTAGTCTTGTGCAGATCTTGTGTCACCTGACTCAGTTCTAGTACTAGTCTTGTGCAGGTCTGACGTAGTTTAAGTCACACTACCATTTGAAAAAATATTTTGTCTCCATATGAACTGTTTTCAACCTGTAATTAATCTGTGTGTTCAGTGTCAATATGTGTGTTTAAATGGGATGACATTGGTGGTTCAGTGCCTCGGGTTAGCTCGTTCCCCTGTCAGATATTGTGGTCATATTCAAGAGTTGTTCATGTGTTCAAGACCTCATGTTTTATCACAAGAGTGTTAAGCTGTGCATATGGGTGAATGTGTTCAACAATATGATTGACCTTTCTCATCTTAGCCTAGCTCAATCCAAGTCATGGACTCCTTTCACCCGTAACCAATTAAGTCAGATCATGCTGTAATGAGAACGAGTAGCATTAGAAATGCAAAGTATGGTTGGAACTGTTGTTGCAAGGGACATAACTCTGGCTCCGATGTGGTACTAATCACTTCTCTGTTTGTCCAAGACTCGTGATAGGTTGTACATTTTGGTGAATCAGAGCCCTTTCCTAAGTCCCACAGTGCAACATTACTTGTTTTAAGAAGCATTGTGTTACCGTAGTTGGCACCTTGCATCTCGAATATATTTCACAGATCACAGTGAGGAATCTGGTACCAAGGTAGTGTAAAGTTGGGTATCCTGAAGTCAGTGTTAAAACCTATTTACATCATGTCCGAGAATTTTCAAATGACAGACTTTTTCAATTTCATGTAAATTTTCCAATGAATACCGTGGTACTGCAAACAGCTAAAGAATCCAGTGAATGTAGCAATAATTGTTATAATTATCCTCTATGTGTTCTTGAATTACAGATCTAGTTGGCATGAGCAACACTTGTCAGAGATGTAAGCTAGAGATCACACAGCATTGTATTAACATACACAAAGAACTTGATTAAGCACCCCCTGTATTTTTGCAATGATAGGTTTTCAAGATGTTCATAAAACATTTTGTGGTGACCACGATGGAAGAACATGTTTTTCTGACCCGTATGACTTGACTTATAGAAAGCGACAACATGATAGGAATCTATGTTTGATTTTATGATGATAATCGCTCAGTTTAAAAAACACTGATTTTCAAACAAAACCATGTCTCTACAAGTATGGCCCTGGAATGTTTAATGTTGAATTTATTGGTGAATGTAAACATTTAAGTTGTCATTTTGTGTGTCTTACACTGTTCAAGGTCAATACCGAGTGTAACCTCCATGTGACTGTATGACAGCCAGCACTCTCCTCCTCATACCCCCTGTCAGCCTCCTGATCCTCTGAAGGGGCATTCTGTGCCGTTCTTCGTGTAAAGCAGCTTCCAATCGGGCGAGGTTCTGTACATTAGGATCCCTTTGTTGCACAAGATGACCAATCATGTCCCAGATATACTCCAAAGGGTTAAGATCGGGGCTCATTTAATCGTGAGATATGTCAGGTGGTGCATAACTAAGTTCTTTGTGTATACATGGGGCTGATATAAAAAAGGGATGATAAGAACCAAAATCAGGACATACAGTTTGTACCGAAAACAACATGCATGTGCCCATGCGTATTATGAGGCCACACTTTTTTTATTTCTTGGTTTACAGATTCTTTACAGCAAAATTCCTGTCAGTAGGTGGTAAAGAAATAAATGCTATTTCAGATTTTTCCCCCGCCGAGTGGCTTTCACAACAAGTAGGCTGTTTTAAAATAAATATCACGATCACCCATTCAGGTTCTCATTTCCTACTATAATAGGGTTTAAGAAACCCCCAGTTTTTTCCCTTAGTAAGGTTAATTCGTCGATTTTATTTGTGTAAATATTTAAAATTTTGTTTTGTACCAATGCTAAATTAGTAATTGGAGAGTTGATTTCAATAAAGTAGATTTTAAAAATTATTTCTTTTATTCTATTTATCGGCAGTATTTTGAAAAATGGCAAAATTGATAAAAACATTTCCAGTATGCAAAAATTAGTCAGTGGATCTGTAAACCAATTAATAAAAAAGGTGTGGCCTGATCAGGAATGAAAACCCATGCCTGACGAGTGTGGATTTGTGTGGAAGCCTTGTATATTGTATCCTCTTTAGAACCATGTCTCTAGTATCATGTAGTGGTTACTGAAATTTCAATATGTCATTTTATTTGCACATCTTGTTTTGTGTCTTCATTTCTTAGCTCCTACATTGAGGACATGTTTTATGATACAGGGATTAACTGTGTAAGTGAGGGTGCAGCAGCTTACAAATCAGCCTGTGAGCTATGGTAACATCATGATGCTTTACCATCGTGTTCAAAAGTGTACAACTACATATTTACTTAGAACTGTGTGTTTTGATAGTGTTGATATTTTTCATATTTCCATTTAGTGTAACAAGAGTGTGACTGACTTCAGACAGTAATCACCAAAAGGGATATTTAGGCAGAGCCCTATCATTGAAACATTCCTGTCCATTGCAGTATCTTATTTCTTCACAAAAACTGAAATAAGAATACTCACAAGTTTAACCCAGATGAAAAATAGAATGTCCTTATGTTTTCATTTGTTTTCAACTGTCTTTGCCTCTGAACCATTTGTGTATTTTATTCTGCAAAAATGTAGGTACATGTATGTAATACAGTGATTCATATTAGAGGAAAAGCAAGTCTCCTTGGTAAAATCTGAGGAAAGTGAGTTTAAGTGTTTTATTATTTTAAAGTATTTAGGTAAGGACTGTGCAAGGTGTTTATTATTGAGTCGATAAGCATAGGTACAATTTTATATGGATTGAAGTCGAAAAATATATGTATTGTAAATATTTTTGGTTTAAGTTCTACTTTTAATGAACATTTCTAAGTAACTGAGTCAGCATGTAAGATCAAGTGACATCATGGACAATAGTAGGAGACCCACCATCAATTTTAGGAGAATGAGATTTTCTTTTGGTGATGTAAAAAAATATCACATATCCCCTGCCTAATGGCTTGGATTCTGGTTTATGATAGGTGTCCAACAACTTGAGCTTCTTGTTGGAGGTGACAGACTGGATCTGCTTGTGCGTCTTGGTGACTTCTTTGATGGTGTGAAGTCATACCTGGGCCTCCTTTCGCAAAGCACTAAGTGCAAAGTTAAAGAATGGGAGTTAAGGTTAACCTTTGTAAAGGTTGCTTTGTGATAGGAGGCCCAGGACAGGATTGGACATAGCTCGGTATAATTCACAGGCCAATGGGTGTAATATTGTCCACTCATGCATGAACAAAATGAGAAGGAATTATTTTGACAAGACAACCTGTCCTATTTTCAAGGTCTCAAGGCAGGGCTGATGATGTTTCTGCTACCAGATACATTATACAAAATAATTATTTGTTTTCTTGTGAGAATAGCATTAGCATTGTCCATGGTTCATGATCCAGTTCTGTCAAAAATAAGTATGGTTAATGCATTATATGATCATAACATATTGGTGTTGAAAAAACCCAACTAAAGTATTGGGTATATGTAATTTCCTGAGAAAACTATGATCAAGTATTGCCATTGAAAGTTAGGAAAATGATAAAAGATCAGGAAGATGGGAATAATATATGCATGATTGGTTTTCAGCTGCTTTTTGTCTCTCGTTTTGAGTGCATTTATCTGAAGATATAAATTCCTTGTGGGATAGATTTCATGTTGGTTGTCTGAATTTTGAGTGGAAGGTTTCATATATCTATTGTCTGGAAACAGCAAATAAGCGAGATATATTTTCCAGAAAGATGTTCACAGTTGAGTTTTGATGTATTGAAAAATATATAAAATCCAACAATGTAACAGCTCAAGATTATGTTGTCATATACTTCCTCAAGCACAACATTCTTAACTGTATACAGAATAAATCTAGCAATGGTTTCAATTGTGCGTGTTTTTATTAATATTCCAAGAATTGAAATGACACATTCGGCAGACCGGATTAATTCTTTGTTTGCATGTTATTGCAAACATGATAGTCACAGTGGAGTGATGCTGATGGTTTTTCTTGCCAGGTGATGTTAGAAAGAGCAGCTGAATGGCTGAAGTGTTCCATCCAAATACTAGGACCTGGGTTTGATTCTATGGACCGGTACATTGTGCGAACCCATATTTGCTTTCCAGTGCACCAAGACAAAAGTAATACTGCACCTACTGTTGGCTTCACTTGGGTTTCCATACACACTTAGCTGACATGATGTGGCATTACTGAGATGTACTGTGGAAAGAGTGAGTGAGTTTGGTTTTATGACGCTTTTAGCAATATTCCAGCAACATCACGGCAGGGAACATCAGAAATGGGCTTCACACATTGTACCCATTGGGGGAATCGAACCTGGGTCTTCAGCGTGAACCCCAACTATGGAAAGAGGCATAAGAGCTAAAATATGCAGTCACACAAAAACCTATTTATATTTTCAGTTAAGATTTGTCTTGTACATGTATATACTATCTACACTGCAGACTATATAAGTTATCACATCGTGTCGAGGGATATACAGGGTTTTATCAGTCCTGTGTAAGGTTGTATTCCCCGAGCCGGAGGCTCATTCTCAGTTGTGGCAAAACGTTTCCTTGCTGCCGTGTTGACACCAGCTGATTGATTGAAAAAATGTAATTTTGGAGTAAAATTGATATTTTATACTTATCCTGACTCATGCTCTTTTGCTTGTCTTCTTCTTCTTCGAACATAGTGGAACACTTGTATCTCCTTAATTGAAGCTCCCTTCAATGTAAAATCACTAATTGGTACTCACCACGAGTTGCTCCCCTTTGCTCCCCTGGCGGGAAAAGGTGTCGCCACCCTCTGGCCATGTGCTTCACTCTCTCCTGATTTTGCGAGCCCAACACTTGAATTTACAGGGAAATCCAAAGTGTTATGTGGGGAGGATGGGAGGGCTAACCTCATGAGTCAGGATAAGTATAAAATATCAATTTTACTCCAAAAATTACATATTTTTCCTTATCCTGACTCATGCTCTTTTGCTTGTAGAATCCTACGGAAACGGAGGTGGGAGTAACAGAATACTTTGGATTTATAATTAGTGATTTTGTATAGATATAACTGTAATATCCCCTACGGGAACTTCATGAAGGCGTAGACTTAGGATATTTCCTGTATTAAAAAACCATAGGTTATATAATGCCATTAAAGGGGTATTACATTATTAATATATTGAACAATACATATAATATATATATATATATATATAAGTGACTCTGATAGAGGCACTGAATAACTGAACATATCATCAGTATAAGCTTAAGGCTGAGTAACTTAAGCTGAATATACATAGCCCTAGAACTCCATAGAGTTATAAGCTAGATAAGTATGTATATAATACATATTAATCTTGTGAGGGTAATAGTTAACGCCTACGAGGGACTGTCAGTTGCTGAGCGAGGACCAATGGTCCGAAATGGTGAATGCCAGAGACATCTTCTGTGGTGATGTCTCTCAGGTAGTGATTAGCAAACACCATGTTAGATTTCCAATAGCATCCTTCCATAATCGTGTTCAATGAACAGTTACCGTGAAGAGCGAGGGTGGAGGCCAGTGCCCTGATCTCATGTGGATTTGATGCTGTTGGTGGGTCCAAGCCTGCTGCCTTGTAGGCACGGAGAATGACAGTCCTTATCCAAATAGATATTGTGGTACGTGACACTTCTGTTTGATTCGTTGGCGATAAGGGGATGAATAAACGTTTGAGAAATCTTCTCCTTGTTTTGGATCGTCGTAAATAAACTTTGAGAGCTCTGACTGGACACAGTGATAAGTCTTGTGTATCTTGTGATCTGAGAATAGAGGATAGCGCCGGGATATGGAATAACCTGTCTGGTTGACCTGGCAGTTGATTTTTAGCGATGAAATCCCATCTTAATCCGAGGTGTGCTGTGTTATGATTGTCATCAAACTGTATCCTCTCGTAATCTAGAGCGTGAATTTCGGACATTCTTGCTGCCGTGGCTAGAGATAGCAGAAATAGTGTTTTCTGTGAGAGAAATTCAAAAGTTGTCGATTCCACGGTTCATAAACCTCACTAGTGAGGTGTTGTAACACTATATTCAGATCCCAAGCTGGGGCGTGGAACTTCCGCTTTTGGTCCTCCAATCGGAAAGCACGTAGTAAGGCCAGTAACTCTGGAGATCTTGTCAACTTGACACCCGTTCTCATGGTGATCACAGAACTAAGCGCGGCAAGATATGTTGATATCGTTGAACCTTTTAAATGTTTGTTTTGGCGAAGGTAACACAAATAGTCTGCCACTTGAGGCTGTGAAGCATCTCTTTGCTGCATAATTTTGAAACTGTGCCACTTGTCGTGCGTACAAGTTACGAGTTGAGTAGCGTAAAGGCAAAGCGTAACTGCTTTTGCCGCCCTGGCAGAATATCCTCTCTTGTTTAAACACATTTGTATACAGTCCATACGTGTAGTTGGAACACTTCTGGGTTTCCGTGCACTTGTTTGGTGTGAGGATGAATTAACAGGTTTGAGCGCTTGGGTAGCTCCAGTGCTGGTTGACCGATTTCTTGAATTAGTATGGAAACCATGTTCTGGCCGGCCAGTAGAGGCGCGACCAAAGTGAGTTGTAGGCTCTGTGTTTGTCTGATTTTCTGTAATACTTGAGGTATTATTGCTGGCGGCGGAAACGCGTACGCATTGAGGCCTTCCCATGATAAACTTAGAGCGTCCGTTGCCCAAGCTTGAGGGTCTGGGACTGGTGACACGAATGTCGGTAGCTGATTGTTGAATCGTGTGGCGAATAGATCTATTAGCGGCGCTCCTAATTGCTTGATTATCTGTGCAAATATTTCCCTGTTGATCATCCACTCTGTCGGTGATGGTAGATGAGGCCGCGAGAGAGCGTCTGCTAGTACATATCTGGCTCCGGGAATGTGAACTGCTCTGACATGTAGATTTAGATCTTGGATTAGATCGAACAGTTGAAAGCTTAAGTTCAAGAGGTTCAGCGATCTCGTTGAGCCTTGGTTGTTTACGTAGAACGCCACTGTCGAATTGTCGGTATGGATCATTAGGTGCGCATTTTGTAGAAATGTGCTCCAATGTAGAATGGCGTTGATTACAGCTTTCATTTCTAGAATGTTTATATGGAGTTTGCTTTCTTGCTGATTCCATAATCCTGATATCGTGTGGTTGGCGAGATGAGCTCCCCAACCTTGGAGTGACGCGTCTACATATAGATGGGTTTTGAATTCCTGCTCTGCTAAACAAATCCCTATCGCAGATATTCGATTTCTTGGTCCACCATAGTAGATGAGGTCTGAGATGTTTATAGACTGAATGGTTGTACATCGTTGAGATGTGCGTTGATGAGGACCTGTAGGGGACGTAACTGTAATCTGCCTGTGCCAGTCATGTCTTGGGCTGATGTGAGAAGACCTAGTAGGCTCTGCCATTGTTGAAGTGGTAACGGAGAGAGTAGAGCTGGTGGAATGGTCTGTTGTATCTTGAGCCAACGGTCTTCTGGTACAACGATACGGTTGCGATTTGTGATAAATCAATTACCTAGGAACTGCAGGTCTTGCGATGGTACTAGGTCCGACTTGAGTAAGTTTACTAACCATCCTAGCTGTGTTAGTAGCTTTATGATGTAATTTAACTGTAGTTTGAGATGCTGTGGATCTTGATCTACTTGTATCCGTCGTCGAGGTAAAAGCGCCTCGTAGCCCTTAGCGATGTAGAAAGAGTGATAATCGGTTTTTGTTATCCTCGTTGAATAGCCAGGGGCTGATGATATTCGAATGGGGAGTACTTTCCACTGGTAATGTAGCCCTTCTAGAGTAAACCGTAGGTATTTCCTGGAATCGGGATGAATAGGGATGTGCAGGTAGGCATCCTGTAGATCTATGCTGCCCATGTAGTCCATAGGGACGAATCATCTGGCGTAACTGAGGTAAATGTATCATCTTGAACTTTGGGTGGTTTCATGTAGATAATTCTTGTTGAAAAAGCTCATGTTGTAGATGAGTCTGTATTTCTCCTTGGAGTTTTCTTGGGAACTAGGAAAACTGGGGAGTAGAAACCTGGTTCGATGTTTGCTTGATCTATTACTTCTATGGCCTGTTTGGTTAGGAGTGATGAAACAGCCTCTCTTAACTTTGGTAGTTGTTGCTTGTAAATCGAACTTGTGGGGTTTGATTGTCAGCGGAGGCTTGGCCTGTAATGGGATCTGAAAATCCGTGTTGAAGAATGTTGGAGACGTAAGGGTCTTGCAATATTCCCCAGTTTTCCCAGTGTAGTTGGAGACGTCCACCCACTTGTGATGGTTGTACTGGAACGGCTGGGGGTGGAAGACTCCAGTCGTTCCGAACCTGTGTTTCAGCGTTTATAGTTGCGGGAACCTCTGGGTGTCCTGCCTCTTCCTGACCCTCCTCTATAGTTGCCATATGGGCGACGAAAAGAATCTTTACCTCTAGAGCTGGCTATCTTCCTGTCTCTTGCTCTTTGTAAGCCCGTGAACTTAGATCTCCCTGAGTATCTTTGTGAAGTCTGACGAATGACGCTGGCTAGTGTGTCCATCGATTTAATCATAAGGACTTCCCTGGAATCCTTAGTGACTTCCTTGGAGACTTTGTCTATTTCTCCGTTAAAGATGGATGTTGTAGACCACGGGGCTGTATAAAGTGGGGCTGTAAAGTTCTCACCCCAGTTGCAGGAAGCGAGGAGGCCTTGACGAGCTAAGGTCAGTGCTGCTGCAACAGATGTAAGATGATCCGTTAAGAACTGCTGGTCCTTCTTTTGCATAAGTAAGGCAGAGTAAATCATTCTATCATCTTCAGCAGTGGTATCACGAAATCTAGTGATAAGAGTCTCATTGATCGTTCTAGATCTAATTAACCCAAAGAACATACGTCTCGTCATGGTTTCTATATGAGCCAACTTGCGATCATCAATCTTGTAAATCTTGTTCTTGACATCGCTGATGATCTTATAGTTCTCATCGATGTCTTGGGCTTTGTAGAAGGGGTCCATGTTATGCGTGGAGAACTTCTTGGCATGAAAGTTTGGCAGATGTGGTGTCTGAACTTTCGTGGCTTTATGGAATGCTGCATCTAGATTCTGTGGCACTGTCGCGATCGGGTCGATCGGGGGTAGTGTGATCGCATCTGCATCGTCTTCTTTCATCAAGTAAGTCTGCGCCGTATTGCCACTTTTAGATGGTGATGAGAGATCTAGGTTATTGACCATCCAATACCGTATCTCTGCATCGGAGAAAATGATTCCTCCATCATCCTCAATACCATCATAATTGATGAACGGTTGATGCTCTTCGGGACTGCGTGTAGCTGTCTCTACGTCCGGTGATGCTTGTGGTGATCTAGTTGACTTGTGCGCAGATCTATGTGGTGACCTGAAAGGTGATCGACACGGTGATGAACGAAGCGGAGATCGTCTATGGGATGATCTTCTCGGAGACTTGTGAGGCGAATGTTTATAGCTTCGCGAAGCTCTTCTATAGTCCCTCGATGTCCTTCTAGATGATGAAGATCTGGATTCATGTGTCCTTCGCGAATGCTTTCGCGAAGCCTCGTTTGCGTCCGGTCTGGGGGAGCGACGATGTGACCTTCGCGAAGGCTTCCGTGACGTCTGATGGTCAGAGTCCATATCTAGGGGCGAAAACCGAAGATAGTGATGATCTATCCGCCCCAGCGAAGGCCTTTCGCTGTGTACATCTAGGTCCTTCGTCAAGGTGGTCCGGGACTTCCTTCGCGAAGGTGACATCGTCCTGGCTGCTACGCTGGACGGGGGTGCCTCTGGGGTGCTGTCTACGTTGGAGCCTTCGCGAAGGCTCGGTCCCTGCTTCTGCAGTCTGTAGCGGTCCTCCATCATGGTCATAATTTGCCGCATCAGGTCCTCAGGGATGGTCTGTGACGAAGTCGTCGGAGCCTTCTCTGCGGTGTTAATGGTGGGGTCCACATCAATAACGTCCGACGTCAGTGTAGAGGCATCAGGCTGCATGGTGATCTCTGCTGAAGTCACAGTCGCTGACACCGGTCGCTTCTTGTGCCGTAAGTCGGGGATGATTATCGGCTGATCATCGTAGAGGCCCAATTCTGCGGCTGGAACGATCTCGGCTGAGAAAGTTCTCGCTGTCTTCGTAGATTTCCCTTTGGAAGTCGGCGCTGCCCTGGGGGTCCTAAGTCTGCGTTGAGAAGACGTTGAGACCCTCTTGGACTTGGTCTGCGATGATGGGATGTCTGGGGAGGCCGGTCGCTTCTTCGAGGTGACGGACTGCGTCCCACGTTCCTCTACCGATGGGGTCTCTAGCAGAACACCAGACGGGAGGGGGTCGATCGCTAGCAGCTGACTGGATGGAATATCTGGAATATCGGCCATGTTTTGCCCTTGTTTGCGTGACCTATCTGCAGCACGTCTTAAGACGCAAAGATGATATTTATTAAATGCAGAATGAGATAAATTAATGCAGTAACTGCAACGTGAATCAAACGCACACGGCGTAGAACAACTAGGGCATATTACATGCGGATCAGAGGCAGAAAAACGTAATCTACAAATAGTAAAGATTTTCATCAACGTAATGCTAGCTGAACAATCACGAACACACGTGAATAAACAGTAGAAATAAGATAAATAATCAATACAAATTAGTGAAGGATACTAGCTATACCTCTATAGTAACCTAAGAGAGGTAAAAACTAAGAAATTATCAAAGGATATGGTGTGTAAGGAGACACAGGCGCTCTCACATCCTGCTCACTGGGCGAAGAAGGAGAGAGTGAAGCACATGGCCAGAGGGTGGCGACACCTTTTCCCGCCAGGGGAGCAAAGGGGAGCAACTCGTGGTGAGTACCAATTAGTGATTTTACATTGAAGGGAGCTTCAATTAAGGAGATACAAGTGTTCCACTATGTTCGGAAGAAGAAGAAGACAAGCAAAAGAGCATGAGTCAGGATAAGGAAAAATCTATACAGCAATAACGTTGATGATGAGTATGGCTCCATGCATTCTCAAAACCCAGGTAGTGTTACCTGCTTCAAGCCAATCCCTGGGATGAAAGTACAGGTAACTGTCAATCACTAAATTGTTCTGACAAGTCGTGAGTAATTGCTTCTCAACTGATCAACATTAGGACTAACAGCTCATGTCATAGGGTTACACCTAGACTAACGCTTACTAGTAGTCTCTGAATATACATGTATATAATTTTGATAGTAACAAACAAGCCCATATAAATTGAAAGGGAGACCAGAGATTCAGAACCTGAGGAATCTAGACTTGCTTTATTTAGGGCTTTAGCGCTGCAGAGAGGGCGAGGCAGTAGGGAAACTAATGTGGTTCAGGGACTGTGAGACAGACTAGATTACCCCATGACACATCACTAGCAGTTTTCCCCAACACTGAACATGAGACCAAAGACTGTTTATGATATAATGATACTGAAATGCTGTGATAAAGTTGCAGTACTGCTCCAAGCAGTGTCAAAGCCAAATCATTAACATCACATGGGAAAACTGATTAATACTTACTTCATTGGCAATAAAATGACTGATGTTCTGGATTTAAAGTGACATGGTCTGAGAAATATTTTCAGTGCAACAGATCTTGAAATGTTGACCAATTTTCAGCTTTCCTGCTTATGACTGTTTTGCAGTCTTGTATCATGCAGTGTGCATCATGAAGTAGCTTCATGCCTTTCAATGAACGGCAGAAGTGTGTTTACAAATGCAAAAATGCTTCAAGTTTTCATTTTTTTATTGTAATTTCTTTTGGACATGATGATTTTCACTGGTTTGTTGGCAATGTAGTGATATCTGATGATTCAAACTGCATAACTTTCTGATAGCATTATTACATTTTAATTACAACACTTACATGAAAAAAACATTAATGTATGTGATCCACATCATCTGAAACAGGAGTTAACTCCCCTCCCTTCCAAATAGTTTCCCTGACAAGCAGGTTAGCTTCAATTTAAAAAAAAATCATAGGCTGTTGCGACATAATCTTCCCCTTTACGTCTCCTGATGTTGATGTGACAGTTCACTCTTCTCTATCTTCCCTCACTGGCTGTAGGTACAGAATGCCCCCCAACCCTTTCTCTCCCCGATGTTGATATGACAAGGAGTTAACTCCCCTGTATCTTCCTCCATGGTTGTAATGGAAGAATCTCCCCATTTCCCTCCCCTGATGTTGTGAGGGGAGTTCACTCCCCTTTATCCCCTTCATCAGCTGTAGTCACCGAGTCTCCCCCTTCCTCATCCTTGTCTCTTCGCTTCTTGCTCTTCCTGTGCTTGGATCGATGGTGGTCGTCCTCATCATCTCGATGCTTTCTGTAAGCAGAGAGGGAAACATGGACAGATGAACAGGGCTGCTGCTATAGAAGCACTATGGAAGCATTCTGCTTACTTGAATGTGATAATATAGCAATCTACCATTAATTGCTCACAATGCTTACCCAATCTGAGGAGAGAACTGAGTCCATCTATATAGTAACTCCATGATCAGACATTCATACAGTTAGCTATTTATGTTAATGTTTGATTCTTACCTTCGTGTTCTGTGCTTATCATCTCTATGACGAGAATCATCTCTATCAGTTGACCTTGACCTTCTTTTATCTCGGTCTCTGTCTCGGTCTCTATCCCGGTCCCTACCCCTGTCTCTTTCACGATAAGGGTCCCGATCTCGTTCCCGATCCCTGTCACTGCGGTCTCTCTCTCGGTCACGTTCCCTGTCTCGCCAATAATTGTCCCTGCTAAAAACAGATTATATAGTGTGAAACCATTGTCTGTCACAGTCCTGCCTACTGTGGGGGGTACTTTGTTGCCACAGAAAATCTGGTATTTAGTCAAAGTGATTGAAAGATGGAATCTAGACACATGTGAAGTATTCAAGATCATATAATGATTTTCTTGTTTCTGTTTGTAGTTTCAGCAGGCCAAAAACCCGGGCACATGTATATAAACAGTTCACCATGTAAGAGAGAAGTTTCTGGAGTCAAAGAGTTCATACACTGTAATCATTAAAATGACAGCAAGCCATTTAAAGAAAAAAAACAAACGTAATCTGTAAAAACTCCATCAAATGTCATAAATCTTTTTTTAAGGAAGTACCTCAGCTATCCATACAACTGCCTATATTCTACACAAAATGTGGCACCCAATCTAGTATCATTTTTCAAATATTGTTAGGCCAAAATACTTGCCATGCAAATCAAAGGGAAGCTTATCCCATTTTCTTAACCTGTCTATTTCAAACATGTTCTCTTCCCCTACGGAGTTTAACCATTTTTATAATGATAAGACATGCAAATGTGATGCATATTTCGGGTTTCCTACTTTTCTTACCTTCCAAACTCTTGGTCTGGACTCCGATCTCGTGTGTGTCGGTCAGAATTGTACTTCCATCGATCGTCGTAGCTGCAAGTCAGATACAACAATGTAACTGAGACACATGGGTCAACACATATATGACACTGTACATCAGTACTTTCCAGATCAACAACATCCCGGCAAAGTATCGGTAACAGTCCACTTGAACAAACCTGTGAAGTGAGTTTTGTTTTATGCCACACACAGTAATATTCCAGCTATATGGCAGTGGTCTGTAAATAATCAAGTCTGGACCAGACAATCCAGTGATCAACAGCATGAGCATTGATCTATGAAATTGGGATACGATGACATGTGTCAACCAATTCAGCAAGCCTGACCACCCGATCCAGTTAGTCGCCTCTTACAACAAGCATGGGTTACTGAAGACCAATTCTAACCTGGACCTTCACCGGTCACCCTGTGAAGAACAAACCAGCTCACAACCGTGTGCTGTTGAGGGCAAGGTCAACATTTATTGTTCATGACATCACAAACTGGTAACAAGACACCATCCAAACAAGAAGACACGGTCATCAATATCCCCGCCACAGTGTTCTGTTTCTATTTGGTTCCTGTTTTTTAACTCCAACATGACATTCATGTCCAGAAAACTCATACCACATTTGGTTTCCCTGTCTATAATGGTTACTGAGAAAATCTGTCCCCATTGGGGATAACGTGCACTAAGTGAAGAAACACATGACATGGGCCATAACTCTGTAACAAATTGTAACACGATTTCCGTATTTGAACTCCATGAAGGCATTCATGTCCTGAAAACACATACCAAAATTTGGTTTCCCCATCTATAGTATATCGATTTTTGAGAAAATCTGTCCCCATCATCTCGGACAGATGGAAGGATGGACGGACAGAGCTCAAACCAATATCCCCCTCTCTGTATATATATGTCATACATTTTTCTGCCTTTTCTTCCTTTAAATTGACGAACTCAGAAAAAAGGATGTACAATGATACACAGGTCTGTCATATCATGGTCGAGTTTCAGTCACTCATGGTGTGTATGGCCCCTCGTCATACTCCTTCATACGTCTGTTGGTTTTGGGATGTATTCTACCTTGGGATTACCAACATGGAACTACACATAAAATCATCTACATATCCTACCTTTGGAAGTTCTGGTGATGTCCTTCCGTGTAATTTGGAGTGAAGGTGTTGCTCTCGTAGTTGAAGCCAGGAGGGGGGTGGCTGAAGGCTGAAGAAAAAACACCACCAACACCACCATGAATCATGCTGTAATGCTAGTGTTTGTTTCACGGATAGTTGATTACAACTTGTTCAGTGTTAGAAATTGTTTATTCCAGATAAGTTTGCCAGTAGCCATATTGATAATGAAAATTTGAAAAGAAAAATAAGTTGAATCTGGTTGGGGTCAAACTTTCAAAAGGAGCAATACAGCTCTCGGTCATTTTCAATAAATCTATATTCTGGACAACTCACGATCATACTGCTCTGAGCCATATGGTGTCGGGAGAGGTACAGCAACACCTGGTGGTGGAGGCACTCCTGTAATGTAGACAGCATAGGGTTACATGTCTCCCAGACAATAACAAAGACACAACTGACATTTTGTAGAAATACCTTTAAAAGATCAGATTTTATGAAGTCTGACAAGTGTACAGAAAGGATATGCAAGGTCTTCAAAAAGGGAGTCAATATAACACTGTGTCATATGTATGAAGTTCTTTTGTCAAAACTCATCTGTTCTGTAGTTGTGCATTTACTTGTCGGGTGGAAAGGCTAAGAGGTGATGTGATGCTCTGCCTTTGAATGTCAACTGCTAATACCATGCAGAAATCCACTGGCACAATTGCACTCCCTTACATACCTGGTGGAGGCAGCCCCAGGGGTGGGGGCATCCCTGGTGGGGGCATGGAGTAGTCAGGCATCATCGGCGGCATCCCTGGTGGGGGTACTGATGGTGGCTGGAACTTTCGACTGAAATACAATTGATTCAGTGAGTGACTTTTGACAAGCCTGGGAAATTACTGATTGAAAGCATACTCAACAATTCCCCATCTTCTGGGTATACTGGCATGCAATCAGCCAGGTCACAAGTACATTAATGCATAATGTCTGATTCCAGATCTCACTTCAGTTATAAAGTCTACAGGCAAATACCACCATCTGGTTTCTGCATGGAACATTTGACCATCCTTTAACTTTAGTGTCACTGGTATAGGCCCATTGAGTCCATCTTATTCATTCATCATTCGGGCTACAACCTACGAGAGACAGAGGCAAGTACCAGAGCCATGATATCCGTTGTGGCATACAATAAGCAATGGTAGCAATTACTACACACACACTCACTCTTTATGTACCATTTATGTAATGGAATGTCTAATATTAGTTACTGATATTACTGACTGTTATTAAGTTAAATTCAAATAAGTTGTACCATTATTAGTTTTATCCGAATCAACGTGTGACAAATGCTGGTCACCAGCTGAACAAAACAGTCAGTGGAGCTTTTAATCCAAGTTACCAGAGGTCTGTAACATTCTAGTCAACTTTCAGCGATGGATTTTCTGAGGATGTAATCTCGGTATCAGCGAGTTGTCTCATCACTGCTTATTCTACTCTCTTGAGGGTTCTAAGCCAACTGGGCGGTGGGGTAGCCTAATGGTTAAAGCGTTGGCTCGTCACGCCGAAGACCCGGGTTCGAATCCCCACATGGGTACAATGTGTGAAGCCCATTTCTGGTGTCCCCTGCCGTGATGTTGCTGGAATATTGCTAAAAGCGGCATAAAACCAAACTCACAGTCAGTCTAAGCCAACTTATAGTAGAGAAAAGCAGCAGCTTACTAGTCTGGAGTGACCCCTGTGACAGGTATGGAACTGGATGTTGACCCTTGACCTGGGCGTCGAGAATCATGGACTGTGCTGCCAATCACATCAATGGTACCTCCCAATTTTCTATTTGGCGGTGGTTGAGCTTTCCTTATTGAACTTGTAGTAGCTGAAGCATAGACATGTGGAGCTTCTGTTAGGAATAAAGATCTTAACATGACAAAAATGTAATTTTTGGAGTAAAATTGATATTTTATACTTATCCTGACTCATGCTCTTTTTGCTTGTCTTCTTCTTCTTGCGAACATAGTGGAACACTTGTATCTCCCTAATTGAAGCTCCCTTCAATTTAAAATCACTAATTAGTATTCACCACGAGTTACCTCCTTTCCACAAGCGCGGGAACGAGGGCGCCACCTCTACCCATGTGCCTCACTCTCTCCTCATATACTGAGCCCAACATTTGAATTTACAGGGAAATCCAAAGTGTTATTTGGGGAGGATGGGAGGGCTGACCTCATGAGTCAGGATAAGTATAAAATATCAATTTTACTCCAAAAATTACATATTTTTCCTTATCCTGACTCATGCTCTTTTCTGTAGCCAGCATCCTACAGACGGAGGTGGGAATATCTAATACTTTGGATTTTTAATAATTAGTGATTTGAACTGTGATGATTGTAATAACCCTATGGGAACTTCATAAAGGCACTGAACTGATGAATTCCTGCTGCTAACTTATCAGCTGCCATATAAAGGTTATTACCATGTACTTATTATGATAAAGTATATATAACATTAATACAATGCTTAAGACTAATAGACTTAAGCTTGTTAATATGCTAGTATAAACTCCTTAGAGTTTGTTAGCTAAAATACTTTAAGATATAACATAGTACTAAGCTTAAGATATGATTAAACTTAAGCTAATTATATAATAGCAAACTCTTTAGAGTTTGTTAGTTAATATACTTTTATGATATAGATATAATGCTGAGCTTAAGATATGAATAAGCTTTAGCTACATATATAATAGCAAAAACTCTGTAGAGTTTGTTAGCTAATATATTTTTTTTATAATATGAGTATAGTACTGTGCTTAAGCTATAATGAACTAAAGCTACATATATAATAGCCAAACTCTGTAGAGTTTGTTAGCTAATATATTTTTATAATATGAGTATAGTACTTGCTTAAGCTATAATTACCTTAAGCTACATATATAATAGCCAAACTCTGTAGAGTTTGTTAGCTAATATATATTTATAATATTAGTATAGTACTGAGCTTAAGATATAATTAACTTAAGCTACATATATATAGCAAAACTCTGTAGGGTTTTGTTAGCTAATCTATTTTTACAATATGAGTATAGTAGTGTGCTTAAGATATAATTAACTTAAGCTACATATATAATAGCAAAACTCCATAGAGTTTGTTAGCTAATATATTTTACAATATGAGTATAGTAGTGTGCTTAAGATATAATGAACTTAAGCTACATATATAATAGCAAAACTCCGTAGAGTTTGTTAGCTAATATATTTTACAATATGAGTATAGTATTGTGCTTAAGATATTATTAACTTAAGCTACATATATAATAGCCAAAACACTCTGTAGAGTTTATTAGCTAATATGTTTATAGTGTAACCATAGTACTAAGCTTAAGATAAGATTAGACTTAAGCTAAATGTATATAGCAAAATAAACTCCTTAGAGTTTATTAACTAATATACTTTTATGTTAAAAACATAGTACTGAGCTTAAGTTATGATGAAACTTAAGCTATATATATATAATAACCAAACTCCGTTCGAGTTTGTTAGCTAATACCTTTATAATGTAAACATACTGCTTAAGATATGATGAAACTTAAGCTAATTGTATAATAGCGAAAACAACCCTTTAGAGTTTGTTAGCTATGATATAAACCCTAGTATTGAGCTTATGAAGGAAAACTTAAGCTACATATATAATAGCAAGAACTCCGTGAGAGTTTGTTAGGCTAATACATGTTATAATGTAACCATAAAGCTTAAAAATATGATGAAACTTAAAGCGAAATATATAATAGCAAAACCCTCTTTTAGAGTTTTGATAGCTAATATACCTATATGATATAAAACATAGTACTAGC
This sequence comes from Haliotis rubra, assembly GCF_003918875.1. Taxonomy (NCBI): domain Eukaryota; kingdom Metazoa; phylum Mollusca; class Gastropoda; order Lepetellida; family Haliotidae; genus Haliotis; species Haliotis rubra. The sequence continues at coordinate 117,051 of NW_025765522.1, read as the reverse complement.
TTAAGATATGAATAAGCTTAAGTTACATATATAATAGCTAAAACTCTGTAGAGTTTGTTAGCTAATACATGTTATATATATAACCATATTGCTTAGAAATATGATGATACTTAAGCCAAATAGCAAAAAACTCTTTAGAGTTTGTTAGCTAATCTACTTATATGATATAAACATAGTACTAAGCTTAAGATATGAATAAGCTTAAGCTACCTATATAATAGCAAAACTCCTTAGAGTTTGTTAGCCAATATATTTTAATAATATGAGTATAATTACTATGCTTAAGGTATAATTAGCTTAAGTTACCTATATAATAGTAAAACTCTGTAGAGTTTGTTAGCTTAATTAACTTAAGCTATGTATAAAATAGCCAAAAAGTCTGTAGAGTTTGTTAGCTAATGCATTTATCATGTAACCATAGTATTACTCTTAAGATATGAATAACTTAAGGTAAATATATATAATAACAAACTCTGTAGAGTTGTTAACTTATATATTGTATGATGTAATAATCATAGTACTGTGATGATAAAAGGAACTTAAGTAAATTATATATAGCATGAAGCTATTTAGTATTGTTATAAGATAAGTAAAAAATCTGTTAGATTGACTTATCTTCTCCGAGAACTGTCAGCTGTTGTCTAGAGGACCATGGGATCAATTGGTGTATACCTGAGGCGTCCTCGGTGGTGATATCTCTCAGATAATGGTTTGCAACCACCATATCAGTTCAGAAATAAACCCTCCATTATTTCAATCACATTTGTGTAGAACAATTGTATAGAAGTTAGCTCTAAATATCATGAGTATTAAGCTCATGGAGGGTGGAATAGGTCCATCCGCGATATGCACGTAGTATGACAGTTCTGATCCAAACGGAGATATAGTACATGAGACTTCACTCTAGATAGTAAGTTGATGATAGAAATAATCTGTTGCATTTTTCCTCCCTGATTGAGTTCGATGGAGATAAATTTACAGTGCCCTTGCTGTGCATCTTGATAGAATCATCGTATCATGGGGTCCAAGTATGTCATCCAGCGTGTTCATAAACCTCACTTGTGAGGTGTTGGAACACTATATTCATATCCCAGGTTGGTAGCGTGAAATTTCCGTTTTATTCTCCAAACAGAAGTTTAATAGGTTTACTAACCATCTAGTTGTGTTAATTAAGCTTGATGAAATTCAGCTGTAGTCTGAAGCGCTGTGGATTTAGATCCACTTGTATCTTTAGTCTAGGTAATTAAGCTCGCGAAAGTCCTTGGCGATGTAGGTGCACAACCAGGTGTGTCTGTCCTCGTTGAACTTTATGTAAAATCGCCTGACTGCCGATCCCTCGTCTTAACTTGACAGGGGAGGTCTCTAACTTGAAGAAGGCAGTCTAATCATGAATGTTCAGGTTAACTGGACTGTAATGAGGCTTGCTCGTTCACTGATATATAGTTGTCACTTGTGACGAAAGTCTTGAACTGTGAATTGAGATCGACCTCTGCGTAGGTCGTTGTCCCTCGCGGTCCAATCAGAACAAGGCATTTTGATTCTGTATAATACCCGCGCTGTGATGTCACCGGTGTAGCGGGAAAAAACCCACCTTGAATAAATTCTTGTGCGTCGTTGATATTAGCATAAGCGTCGGTCTTCACCGTAGCTTCCGAAGTTAACCGAGTGTGACCACGTGTTTCGAGGGTTAATGGTAATCATTGCTTGAAACCTCCGGTATGAAATATCTCGCTCTGTAATTTTATGCTGGGTAAGTTATTTTCCTGGTTGTCGAAAGTAATTTCAGTTTTGAATATAATTCCGACTTCCTTATATAAGGGTATAAACAACTTGCAAGTTGTGAGCTTGTAGACTGTATACATGAATGTATCGTCATAATTGTAGAATTAACGTTGAACTTGTTGTACATATTTCTTCTCAGAAACTTTGGCGATTAAGAGTTATACTAAGCTGTAACAAGGCTGCTGTTCAATTTCGATATTGAATTGTCTGCAGATATGCGTAATGGTCAGCATGTGTAGATAATCGATATCGTCGTCGGGGATTGCATATTAGCAATTTATCACGGAATAGTTGATTTCTGTGAAGATCTATGAAATGTCGATTGACTAAATAATACAGCGACGTTCTGTGTTGTAAATAGCCTGAGCAATTATCTTAGCAGGGTTTATAGAGGCGGCATCTGGCATACAGTTGATAATCAACTTATGCGGCGTCTTGAAACGGACTGACAGTAGCTATATATGACGAGTGGCTAGTATATGGAAACCTTGGAGGAGACTTCCTCGGTGAGCGCCGGAGACTTCGAAGTTCTCGAAGTATCCCTTCTAGATCTTCTGGGTGAAGTAGACTTGGAGCCACTTAGCCTCCGACCACCATGGCGAAGGTGTCGAGTCAAAACCCGATTAGTATATATATATATATATATAAATATATATATGGCTTTGCTTCGTGAACAGCCTCTGTGTTTAACAGGATGTGGGATCGGCGGCTTTGCTTGCCTAAGTAGGGCCGCATGGATCATCTTATCATTTTCAGAAGTGGAGTGTTCACGAAGTCTGGTGATAAGTGTCTAATTGATCGTTCTAGATCTATTTAGGCCAGCGAACATATCGCGATCTCGTCATGGATTCAACAGAACCAATATCGACTGTAGTTCTTATACTTGATATCGATGATCAACTTGTCTATGGGTTGATCTTCGGAGACTTAATGAGGGAGCGTTGATAGTTTCATGAAGCTCTTGTATAGTCCCTCGATGTCCTTCTAGATGATGATGATCTGGATTCAGGTGTCCTTCGGCATGCCTTGCTGCTTTCTCTCGCGTCGGTCGGAGGCGGCGACGATATGACCTTCGCGAAGGCTTCCGTGATGTCTGATGGTCCGAGTCCACATCTAGGGATGAAACCGCATAAGGTGATGATCTATCCTGCCTTCGAAGTCCTTCGCGAAGGCTGTACATCTAGGTTCTTTCGCCGAGCGAAGGCTGTACATCTAGGTCCTTTCGCCCAGCGAAGGCCTTCGCGAAGAGCTGTACATCAGGTCCTTCGTCAAGGTGGTCCGTGACTTCGCTTCGCGAAGGTGACATCGTCCTGGCTGCTAACGTTGACGGGGTGCCTCTGGGGTGCTGTCTCACGTTGGAGCCGTTATGAAACTTCGGACCCTGCTACCGCCCAGATTATGAGTGGTCCTCCATGATGTTCATAATTTGTCGCATCATGTCTTCTGGGATGGTCTGCGACGAATTCGCCGGGTGCTTTATCTCTGCGGTGTTAATGGAGGGGTCCACCCGAAAAATCGTCCGACATCAGTGTAGAGGCATCAGGCTGCATGGTGATCTTTGCTGATAATCGTTGTAGCTGTCACCGTGTCGTTTCTTGTGGCGTGCGTACGGATGATGATCAGCTGATCATCGTAGAGTCCAGGTCATCGGCTGGAACAATCTCGGTTGAGAAAGTCCTAGTAGACTTCTCGCGTTGATTTTCCCTCAGAGGTTCGGCACTGCCCTGGGTGTGCGCGGCGCCTGGGCGTTGAATGTTGGTAATGATGGGACCCTCAGGGCCGATCATCGCATATCTGTTGGTACATCAGGCTGCATGCTGATCTGTGCCGACATCGGTCAATCTTTGATGTACATCCGGTATGATGACCGGCTGATCATCATACAGGCCCAAAACTGCGATGGGAGCGATCTCGGCTGTTGAGATGTAGTAGAAAAAACCCTCTAGTCTTCTGCTGCGGCGATGGGATGTCTGGGGAAGCAGGATGCTTCTTGGAGATGGCGGACTTCGTCCCCACCTCTCCACCACTCTAGCGGAACACCACAATGGGAGAGGAGTCGGCCAACAGCAGTAGACTGGCGAGGGGTTCCGTGTATCAGTCATACTAGACTCTGCATACGCGACCTATCTGCTGTCGTGCCAAGCGCAAAGTAAATATTAATAAAAAGGTAGAATTGGATAAATTAGTACCGCAACTGCAATGTGAATATAATAAACATGGCGCCGTACATCATATTAAAGGCGGATCAGCAGCATAAAAACGTAATCTGCAATAGTACAGAATTTTCATCAACGTAATCCACTGAAACAAACACGCGTCCATTGAATAAACTGTAGAAAAGCGACTAAATATCAATATATAATCGTTGAAGGATACCCAAGCTAAACCTCTATAGATGTCTATACGAGGTAACTAACTAAATATAATTCAAAGGATATAGTGTGTCGGGAGACACAGGCGCTCTCACGTCCAGCTCACTGGTCGAAGAAGGAGAGAGTGAGGCACATGGGTAGAGGTGGCGCCCTCGTTCCCACGCTTGTGGAAAGGAGGTAACTCGTGGTGAATACTAATTAGTGATTTTAAATTGAAGGGAGCTTCAGTTAGGGAGATACAAGTGTTCCACTATGTTCGCAAGAAGAAGAAGACAAGCAAAAAGAGCATGAGTCAGGATAAGGAAAAATTATTCCTTGTTATTAATGCTGTCAGAAAGCATGAATTTGGCATACTTGGCAGGTAAGACTTGTCGCAATCACAAGGAGATAGTGAACCCTGTGTGATGCCACAGTCAGTATTGCCACATCTGTGTATCCTTCACATGCTACCCAAATGAAGTTAGAGAATATTGGATCCTTTCATATTTCTACAGTTAGTCTGGCATGATGTAACAGTAAAACTACAGTAACATGGAAGAATCGAGTGTTGTTTTGGAACTTCTTGTTTGAGTAGTATATGGAATCTGGCCAAGTATGTGGTTGCAGTATCTACAATATGTGGTACTCTAACATACAGTTGAAAGGGCAGGTATGAGGGCATTGGGGGATTATGACGAGGGGCATATGACGAAGACGTAAAATGGAGTTTAACATCGTACTCAAGAATATTTCGCTCATATGACGTCGTGCATGCCTGTGTATGTGAGGCTGCTTGTACTAGCCCAGACTTAATCTGTTTTTATAGTGCTAGCTCACTGAGATACCATGCTACAGTTAAGCATGAATACCCCACTCAGACACATTATAATGACTCCAAGCCGACCAATCCTTGTTGTACCCATTAATGCCAAGCACCAGGCAGGGAACAAAAAGTACCATATTTTTACATCTTTTGGTATGACGACCTTCCACTCTCTTGGCGAACACTCAAACCACAACCCCACGAGGGCGGTCTATATAATGAGGAGATTTAATGTGCACAGGAATCATCTGTCCAAACTGGACTTGTGGGGACCTACAGTTTAGGATGATTCGATCAGTGAGATTTTAGCAAGAATCATGTCAATAACATAACTATAACTGCTCCATGTGCCATGAGATCTCACCTCCAGGAGTAATTGGCAAAAAACACCAATTAAAGCACTTTCAAATGAGACAAACTTCAAAGGTCACATGTGCTGTTACATGAGTTAGCATGACCTTATTTGGAACCACCCCATAATACACTGAAGATTGTAAATCAAAGCAGCTCTAACACTGAGTAAATTGTGTTAAAACATAATTCAAATTTGGGACATCTGTTACACAATTTTAGTCCAGAAGTGACAGAAGTCTTGATAAAGCAGACTTTACTTTATACATTAATGTATTAAATTAGGGACTGTAAACTTGATCCAGATTATTCAGTTTTGTGTTTATTATTCAGAATTTAGTTTTGACAGATCCCACTGTATGTGGGTAGAAAGATCATGAAGAGCAGTTTACGTATGCTGGATCCAGTCTGTCCAGAGTCCTTGTCCCCGAGACGACTGATGGGTTGACCAGAACCAATGTGAGAGTGGTGAGAGTGACTGTCCCTGGACTGAAACATACAGCACAGCTATAAGTCAACCTCTAATAAATACTGAAAGCACCGACACAAGCAGAGCCAGGCAGTATTTCATATGTTGAATTCAAAGTTCTATTCACATGAATGATATGATCTCTGCATCTCTTCTTGTTGATTCAGATTTGTCTCTGATTGTGGATTTAGACATCATAGGAAAGGTATCTAACATACCTTTGATATAGCATATCAGTAATGTTTTAGGCAGTCAACATGGTCAAAGGGAAATGACCCCAGTACTAAAACAACACTGTCGCTTTTATCAAAATGGGTCCTTAGGTCCTGCATGTTTGTAATACTAATCACAATATTTATAGCAGTGAATTACCTTATGGCATTTTACAAACAAATCAATCTGAAGCTCAAAGTTCACAGTTTCTCAGAAGAACTGTCCTTTTTTGTCATTAAAGTTGCATTAAAACTGAATGTTTTTTATGGCTTTGACACAGATTCTGCGTGAATTGTATTTAACCGTCTTTCACAGTATTCCAGTCATACATACATTGTGTTAGCATAATAAGGGTGGAAAGTGTGAAGCAGGTCCCGGACATTTACATTAGTGAAACCTGCAAGCGGTGAAGACAAACCTAGAAACATACGCCAACAGGGATTACATCCCACAAGTATGACTTACCCAAGGGAGGGATTTATTTGTTTGTTTAACAAGAAATAACGAACCTGAGCTAGGCATTCCAGTGATCAAAATCATGAACATCATTCTATGCATCGCGATGGAACTATCCAGAGCACATTGCTGCACATGACAAATTTACTTTCATGCTCATTCTAACCTACCCTCTAGCACATTCTGAATAGAAATGCAGCAATAGCACAGCATCTCATATCAGACAATGCATCACGGAATGGGGCTTAAGTGATGGTGATGTTACCTGTGACTTGTTGCCAAGGAGGGGCACTCCATTCTCCAGACGTAGTCGTCGCTGTTTCTCACAGTACTGCAGCCAGGTGTCCTCGTTGAAGCCGTAGTTGAAGTAGTCAGTGATGTCAGCACCTGGGAGATGACAACTCGCATTGTTAGTACATATATGTTTTGAGTAGTTACTGCAGTTTACAGCCTAAATCTTGCAGCTGAACATGGCTCTTCGCATCATTTTCAGTATTCTTAAATGGACAATTCTTAGCTGAACTATACCAAACAGAATTTTACACAACTGTGGAGATTGAAATAATACCATTTTGGACTCGTATATCTGATATTATTAACTTCATGCTGTATCAATATCAGAGTTCCGAGAAAGAAATTCTTACCAGGATTTCTCCAGGGTTTGTCTTCAGCTGAGAGATTGTCAATGTCAAACTCAAATGTAGGCACTCCATTGACAGTGCCCTGGGCTTCAAGGTCCATCCCTTTTCCTGGCACCACTGTCTTCTGTGCTGCTGCCACTCCTGCAATCAGAGTGCCATCCATGTGACATTGGGGATTTAAAAGCTAAGAAATTGTTCATCTTTTCAAAGAACTAAAGAAGGAATCACTCAAACAAGTGTGAGGAAACATTCAGAAAGATAACGAAGAAAGATAATTTAAGTGATGCTAATATCTACTCACCTGCTGCTGGCTTTTGGTAGCCAGTGGCACTCTTAAACAGGTTCCTGGGAGTTCTGACAACATATCAAACATATCATACATTAACAATGTACATACAACTGTAAAAAGTCTTGAAGAGAAAGGTGACTCTTATAACATTTTTGCTTTATCACTACATTGATTTCAGTCTCAAATTAAAAGAAGGCAAGATACTCGCAATATTGCCTTGGGTTTAACATAAAAAAAACCCCAAAATGCACAAAGAAATCAGGTAAAGTGTTTACATCAAGACCTAAGCTTAGCATTGGCATGGTAGTCTGTTGCCATGACAACCATCAGTAAAACAATTTTCTCTTCCATTGGCGGATACTAAATAAACCTGTATATCCTGCATCATACATAGAGTATTTAGCATTGATCTGTCATATTCATCCACAGCCATATTTCTTTTCAAAACCAACCAATTCTTACTTCTTCTTCACAAATAACATTGATTACAGCATACAATGACTTATCATTTCTTCCAGACATATATGTATGAATCAACAACAACTTACTCTGTGACAGTCCACTGTTTGATGTCGCCAATGGTGACTTGGACATTGTCGTCATCATCTGAATCGTCATCATCATTCTTTGCCTGAGCTTCTTCCTCCCCACTCTGAAATCACAGTTAAGGGTAGAACTAAAAGTGTTCATAAGTTATAAAAAGGGTTCCTAAGATATGAAATTCCAGGTCTATGGCCTAAAACCTCGGAGTCTCCTTATTTCAGATACAACCAGCATGTGAACCAACCATACTAACAACTCACCATCTCCCCTTCTTCCTTGTCTTCTGGTTTCTCAGACCCATCTCCGTCACCTTTCTTTTTCTTCTTCTGGCCATCTCTGCAACAAACACACAGATATCTCTTCATATATCTTAACCTATATTCAAAGTGAACGAGTTTAAGGCTTAGTGAGTTTGGTTAATCTCCACATTATTGTTTGAACAGCATATAGTCATCTATATGTGGAAGGAATACTCAGAGGAATGTCCGAAGACTCAGATGTAATATCACTTTAGCATTTGTTTAGTGAAAACTATGAACTATAAGTGTGCAAAGTTTACGCTGGTCCTGTGGTCCCTGGCTAGTAAAAATTCATTAGGACCACTAAATGATAAGTTTGCAGTGGTCCTGGTGGCCAGTAAATTTTGTATTGATAGTTAAGTAAATCTACGAATGTCAATTGGGACCAGTGAAGAAGACAGGATCACTCATTATTGTCTACTCACTGGTCCTGTGGTCTAGTGGAAAATTTTGAAAGGTTTCTCTCCATGCTGTCACCATTCTACAAAATAAAAGCATACTTACTTCTCTGGATCCTTCTGCTCTTTGTTTTCATCTGTGAAAAACATGAAGAAATTTAGACTCACTAAGTCTGTAATTGTATTCCTTCCAAAATACACTTCTATTTCATTCACCTGATGAAGGGGCAAGAAGTAGCTTAGAAACGTGTTGTAAATAATAAAGTAGTTGTAAATCCATACCATATGTTGTTATGTAAGAGTACCCATTATATTATTGCCATATATATATGCATACAAATATTTCCTTAGTTTCCAAATGATTCAACTTTTCCAAAGATCACTTTACCTGGTTCACTTGTTTACATTTTAATAATAGTGGAGATGGAGAATCAAACTCACTGCCAGCTTGAAGCTAGGCCAAACTGGTTACTTCAACTAACAAACACTCACCGAGAGGCAAAAACACTAACAAAAGGACCCCTTAACCCTAAGGGGTGCAGGCTAAAACGGAACCACAGCAAAACGGCACCAGGCGAAAACGGCCCCATTTGGACATAACGGAACCTTGACTTGGCGAGAACGGCTACAAATCTTATGGTGAAAACGGCATCAAATGGATTCCTAATTATTGGGAACATCTTATTTGTCATTAGATAATCTGAATACAGAATTTTGGAAGCCGTCTACTCTGCCGACAGTGATTGGAAAGTTTGTGTTAGCTGATAATCGGATTCCAGTATGTTTAGATAATGAATGAGTCTGACTGATAATCGGCTTGTAGAATGTTTCGATAGTCAAAACATCTACTGTGCCGAGATGATTGGAAAAGCCTGTAAATTTAGCGTGAAAACATCACAACCTTTGATGTTTTAAGTACATCATTAAGTAGTGTGTTAATCGACCTGTGTAATTGTGTCATTGTTATATATTCTGCAGGTGAAGGAAAATGCTGTTATCGTCTTTATTATAATCTTGTTATTTTAATGTAATGGGTGATTGAGTGAGTTATGATTTTACGCCGCTTTTAGCAATATTCCAGCTATATCGCGTGTTATAATCTTGCTAATGTTGAAATGAAATAAAAACCATAAGTCAACGTCATACTGTGTTTTTTATATGTTGATTCTAATGTTATAATTAAACGAACTAAAACATAAAAGTCAACATCATACTGTGTTTTGTATATGGTGCCGTTTTAGCTCAGAAATCAGTAGCCGTTTTCGCCAATACGGTGCCGTTTTAGCCACACGATTTTGGTGCCGTTCTGCTGTGGTGCCGTTTTAGCTATAACCCACCCTAAGAATTATAAAGTGATGCAGAACCAAAAGGATTGTAAAGAAGTGTTGGATTGGCAAGCGGTGCCGAGCTCTTTATGATCATGAACATCGTGAAGAGGTGCTTGATCCAAATGGGTACCAAACCCTTGTGATCAGGAATGACTAAGGATAGAGAAGGGGCAACCATTCCCAAGAAGGTTGAGAAACGAGTGGGTACGGGTTTCCAACAATTTGGTACTGTAGTGTCCGCCAAATGGTTTGGGCACGAATTTCTGAGGGCACGGATTGTCAAATTCCCTGTCTCATAACGGGGTGGTGCTTTTACTTACGATTGCAATCAAGAAACCAACAGAAAGGGTCTTTCCTACAACGAGCAATTGTTTCTCACACGGCACATTCAGCACGTTGTCTCTGATAATGCGTCGTACTCGAAGGTTTGTTTTGCTACCCAGCATGTCTATTTAAAAGTATTGGGTATAGGCCCCTGTGATAAATCGGACTCAAAGAAACGAACGACTATTATGTACTGGGCGTGTCATAGAAACTCGACACAAGTTTTCTTAAGATAACTTACCACCATAAAGCCATGTTTCATCGTCTTCGGCCGGTGCAGCGCCAGGCGCCGGTACTGCCGCAATATCGGCCATTTTGAAATTAATGGAACATTTACTTCCGTATCTTGGTGGAAACAATACCTTCTTTAGATTTATTATTGATATTGTCGTTATACGAATGACCTATCTACATAAAGTATATTTGTAACAATTTTGATAGTAAGCCATTGAAAGTTGACTCTTTATTTATGTCAATTGATTTACGAAACTTACCCTGAACATGTTTCTTTCATACGGGCATTGTCAAAATGGCCGCGTCCATGAACAGGTATTTGTGACGTCTCTTACTGACATGAACAATATGTTTCTTGCATATGTGTCTAACCACCAAAGTGTCATGGGTGAAAATTAACGGATTTGAGTTGTGCAATGTTTATACTGTCCAACTGTATATTTCCACCACGCGTTCCGTTGCCAGATATATGTTTAATATGGACGCAGTGTTTCGTGACATTCTCATCTCTGCAACACCTCTTTCGTCTCGTCGGTTTCATATCCTGTCATGGTCGTTATTGACTCTATCTCAATTCAGTTGAAAATGTGTATGCTAAGTGCAAACACATCTTTAACTGAACTGAGTAAGAGTTCCGCTCGTAACCACTCTGCAATATAGTGCAATATGCAAATGCATCAATATTACTTCGATGATTTTCTTATTTGACTATATATAGGTCCGTCTCCTATTCTCGCGGGTTTCCTATTCTCGCGGTAAATACGTTTTGGGAGTACTGCACTTTACCGGGCGCACTGTTTCAGATTAATTAGCGTTGCTGGGGTTCCCTAACCCTAACCCCTAACCCTAAGGATCGTAAAGGGTGCCTAACCCTAAGGATCGTAAAGGGTGGCATACCCTAACCCTAAACCTAAGGATCGTAAAGGGTGCCATACCCTAACCCTAAACCCTAACCCTAAGGATCGTAAAGGGAGCAGCGAGGGCTGCGCCGGGTAAAGTGCATTCTACCCTACGTTTTCTGCCGAAATCGCCGATGCGTGACACTTAGCGGTTGTTTACATCACCGACTGGTAACTAGGAAGTGGACCAAGTCGGTGAATAATCAAAATCTTGCAGTGTCACGAATATTGGGGAGTTTATACCAACTTGGACATATCATTACTTTTTCCCGCCCTTTCCGGCAGGATGACGCTTACATACACTCAATAACGTTAATTCCTCGTAATACCGCGAGAATAGGAGAAGCCTCATTTCGTCAATGGCGGATGGCATTGTTTATCACCGGGCTCACGAGTGGTAATTCACCTGATGGATCTGGCAGCTGATAGATGTAGATGATAGAGGAGAAGGCCCTTCATTTAAAAACAACAAGCATTCATACGATAAGAATTGTTTATGTTATTTTTTCAGCCGATATCCGTAAGTACCGCGAGAATAGGAAACGCCTTCCTAATGGTAATATTCCAACACACAATATTAATTCTCAAGCACGACGTTAAACCCAATTTCACCTCACCTCACACAATATTAATAAACGTGTCTAAACAGGCAATGTAAAGTTTCGGTATGAAGGCGTTTTCTATTCTCGTGGTACTTACGGATATCAGCTGAAAAAATAACACAAACAATTCTTATCGTATGAATGCTTGTAATTTTAAATGAAGGGCCTTCTCCTCTAACATCTGCATCTATCAGCAGCTAGATCCATCGGGTGAATTACCCCCTTGTGAGCCTGGTGATAAACAATGCCATCCGCCAATGACGACGTGAGGCTTCTCCCATTCTCGTGGTATGGCAAGGAAGTAACGTTATGGCGTGTATGGAAGAGCAATCCTGCAGGAAAGGGCAGGAAAAAGTTATGATATGTCCAAGTGGTTGTAAACTCACAAATATTTGTGATATTGCAAGATTTTGATCACTCACAGACTTTAGCCACTTCCTAGTTACCAGTCGGCAAGGTTAACGACTGCTCGATGTTGCGCATCGGCAGAAAATGCGAGAATAGGAGACAGAACTATACCTTTGAAGCCCATTTGCATGCATGAAATATATCATGTTATTTTTGTCTAAAGCCGACATATAGCTGGATTAATGCAGTGTGCAGCATAAAACTAAATTCACATTTTGTCTAAATTAGGTCTATCAATAATTTGGTGTTGTTCAGTGATCAAATTCATGAGCACAATGATTTCTAGATATGAATCATGACCTTGAACCTGCTTCACTATGATTACACTCTGAAACGTGGAAAACAATGCTACAATGTTGAAACTGAAAGTTTTGAAATGTGGATGGCTTTTCCTTCCTGGATCAAAGTTATAACGGTAGACTATAACTGCAACTGATTTGATTTGCATTTAGCACTGTTCTTGTCAGTTTGTGGGGTAAGTGAGTCTCTTTTCCATGTATTGATTATGCTGCTAAGTGGCACAAGTGTGATGACTGAGAGTTGGAGTATTGTTGCCCTTTAATTCAAATTACAAATGAGCACCGTTGTGTCGAACTCTGATAACTTGATATCTCGGTTGTAACGATATAAAATCTCGGTTCCGGCAAAATCCTTCATTATTTATCATTATTCAAGCTCTTTTAACTCGATATGGTTGTCTCGATATTTCAGATATCTCGGTATAATTTCATGGTCCCGACAAGCAAAATTACCCTTTTAACTTGATATTTGCAAGTGTCCCTCTGAACTGAGGTTGTTTCCACACGTTTACACACGGTGTGGCATGAATCAAAGGGATGCGGTAGTGTAAACTAATTAGGGCTAATTGAGTTGAAGGTGTCACTTGTTTGTTATGTAATTAGGATTAATTAAGAAGGAAAAAATTAGGAAGTACTCACTGTTACGACTAAACACAACTGATAACGGATTATAGTTTCGAATAAAAAAATACTGAGAAGCGTTTTGTTTTTCTTTCATAGTGATATGTGACGATATGCACTGCTTGGATGTCTCGAAGTTCGGATAACTCGATATTTTTTCTTGGTCCCATGAATATCGAGACAATGGTGCTCGACTGTAGTACCCCACTATTAACATGATATTTGTTATTTTCTTTCAAACTGCAGGCTTGCTGTGACATTGTGCAGATATGCTCAGAGAAAACTCTACTACCACAAACTGGGACCTGATCCCAGACTCACAATGGCCAGAAGCATATCCCACTGTCCCACCGAACCAGATGGTGCTAAACATCTATTAGAACAGAGATTATCCTATCAGTTGACATGCTTGGTAAAGCTAACACGACAGCTGTCTGGGACTTGTTGCTGTCAGGCCAAGAAGGCATCTGTACCTCAAGCTGACCTCAAAGTAGACAGTGAGGTCATGGTGTTTGACATGACAGGGATGCTTATTGGTAAGATGTCAATATCGCAAGCCGAGGAGATGGCAAACAAAGAGAGTCTGAAGCTTGTAGACATGGGACCCAATCAGGACAAAGTCCAGTGTTTTAAACTGATGACAGGGAAGGAGCTGCATAAAGAATCCATGAAAACCAAGTCTGTAAAATCAGGCCGGACAGATGAAAAGGAGTTTGTTATAACAGTAAAGATAACTGATCACGACCTGGGTATCAAACTGAAACATGTGCAGGAGACGTTGCAGAAAGGCAGGCATGTGAAGATCACTCTGAAAGAGAAGGGTAGAATGGAAGAGGTGATTGTCAGTTTTGAGAAATTTAATCTTTCTGTTTACATTATTTTCTATTTCTCAGCATATTATATATACATTCTGTTATGATAATTACCCTGAAATCATTTGCTGTGATAACTTTGCTTTGAGTCCAAAGCAAGTTAAGACAGTGCTAGAAACAGCATTCATGATTGACAGGCATTGAAATTCATGATTTCACTGATTCTTGACTTGCACTGTTACATGCAGTCTAACATACAACTGGCAACATCTTGTAGCATAGAACTTCATATCACAGTCCTACTGCTCATGAAACATCTTTTGAGAGTTGCTCTATTGTTTATGAGAGGTCTTTTTATATTTTGTCATGGGTTTATTAGTTATATTGTGAACTCACTTGTACAAGGTATCTGTAACTGTTGTTGAGAAAAGTTAACTTGTTTGATTATCAACATTTCAAAGAGAGTGACATTCTGAGTGAAAAGGGGGCCGTAATAGAAAGGATATATTGTCCACTGAATAACTGAAGACAGATTACAGTTTTAATTGTCTTAAAAGTACCATTCTGACGTGTCCAGATATAACTTTGGAAATTGATTATTTAAACAAATTTGATCATTTAATTATGATATGGTGATTGATTTTATTTGCAATTGTGCTTGAGATTATCATTCAGGGGTGGAAATAACCCATTGCCCAATGCCCGAATCCAGTGTTTTTTTCTGTCGGGCAAGCAAATTTGTATATCACACTGTACCGGTGTCCAGTTGACTTTCCAATATTAATTATGTTGTTTATTTTAAAAATCACTAAGAAATGGCCGGTATAGTGGAAAAATTATCAGGGCAAGTGATTTTACATGTGCCACTGTACTGGAGTACAATAGCAATTTTAAAGTTATTTCCACCCCTGTCATTGTCATAGTGTAACGTTTGAAAGTTCCATGGTGAAGTAAGAAATGTGCACATTGACACATGTTATAATCATGTGTTTGATGCTTCAGGCTGAGGTGAATCGCCTGCAGAGTCAGCTCCTGAGGAAGATATCTGATAGTGTGAACGAGATTGCTATTGTCAAAAATGCTGTCAGAACATCAAAGTTTTGCAAGGTTTCAATCATTCCCAAGGAGGATGCAAAACAAGATGTCTGATTCTGATCGAATCATGTAAAATATGACTTGAAGAAGAGGATACAGCCATGTTTATGATGAGGACAGTTGCTAATGCTACTAATCTTCAATGGGAAGTTGGGTAGCCTGGTGCTTTAAACATTTGTATGTTATGTTTAAAAGTGGGATCTTTTCCCAAAAATATCGGCGTTCCCTGTCGTTTGAAATACTACCAAGGGTGAAGCAGGACTATACTTGTTCACTCACTGCCATGTTATATTTTAAAGTATATATATTAGAAGCCAAATATAATATGACTAATACAGACTAAATCTTTATAAAATCTGTTTACATGCATACATCATCAATGTAACATGTTTCAGTACTGTTTGATGAGTATTGTGCATACAAAGCCAGTGAAGCAGTGATGGAAATACTTTGGATATAGCAAACCGATGAAGTAGTGATGAAAGAAATCACAATACCAATAAAGCCTGATAAATCCAGCTCATGTGGTTCAGTCAATCCATGCCAACAAGGCTGTAGATCATGGGAGTGTATTGTGCTCTTGTCAGCTGTACAAAGTCAACATTTGCCATCACTTGTATGGAACTATGGAAGAAAGTAGCACACAGATCTCTTACTGGTATAATGGTTCATATGTCTATACATCTCTCTTTAATGCCTTAAGAGTAGCGTGTGATCATGTTGTGTTGATTTACTTTGAAATTTTTAATAGTTGGGTTTAACCCAAATTTTGTATGTCACAATTGTGTAGATCGATGCTAATACTGTTGATCACTGGATTGTCTGGTTCAGACTTGATTATTTACAGACCGCCACCATATACTAGTAGCTGGAATATTGCAGAGTTTGGCGTTAAACAACAAACCAACAAACAATCAAATTGAATGAATAATTTTGTTTTGATGTTTTCAGCATTGACCCCTCAAAGTATATCTATATTGAAAGGAAAGTAACTCTAGAAGATAAAGAAAACAATTTGAGAATGTTTGTCCTGTCTACCTAACTAACCAATATTATTTGGAGATGACAACCAGAATAAAGTAGCTTTTCCTATGTTATATAGATTTTTATGCTTTAAAAAGTTAGTCCAGGAGGACAAAAGAACCTCTTTGCTTCTATATTATAAGCTTGTACCTGCTGTGCTATGTTAGAGATGTGCTATGTTTATCCATGCTGACGCAATGAATATCTTGCATTAAAAGTTGTATATGCAGCATAATTCTTTCCCTTCATACTTTTTTAAAAAAGAAATTTATTTTTCATGTTGGAAGCTGTTTACAGAAAAGGGAAATTCAAGGTGCTATTTTCTGAAGGAGCAGTTAATAATACTGGATAGAATCCTCAATTCTGTAAGCAAGTTACCTTCAGACATTTCAAACCCAAAGGAACTTGACTTCTTTGTAAAAGTGTTGACATTTTGAAAGAGAAATACATGTTTCATAATGTTGTGGCACATCTTCTTCACTTCTCCCTCTCCAAATTGAAAGAAATAAATTTGTATCAACACCAATGTTTTGAAATGCTTACTTATTTTAATAGAAAGTATTTAGTTCCTCGCTATGGCTTTTAAAACTTGATGGGACTAATATCAGAATTTGCATGTTGTTAGAGTGTCTGCTGAAAGTATTACCGTACCCTTTTCTCATGTCTCAAATTACCAGTGTTTTAATGCCATGGTTTGAAATATGTGGACAAATTCTGTTTCTACCTTCCTTAACTAGAAGGGGTGGTGGGGGTAGCCTTGTGGTTAATGGTTAAAACATTCATTTACTGGAGAGAAACACATAACGGAATCATATTGTCAACCTGTATGCATGTCTTTTAGTGTCATGGTTGTTTTAATATGTTGACTGCATATGGATGTACTTTTGAGAAAATGAAATCTGAGTATGTTGGGATCAGTTAGAAACGAGAAAATTTATGTATATTGAAAGTGGTTACAAGTGATACCTGACAATTCATACGAAGTGCTGTTTTAGGGTTTGTAGAGAGACAAATAGTGAGATGTGGATGTGTTGTTTCAGTGTGTGAATTCCTTAGTTTCATGGATGAGGAAGTGTGTGGGGACTTATCTCATGTGCAAGATGTAAAGCTATTTGATTGATGTGTGTTGAAATGTATGGACATTTCTACAATTAAAGATATTTTTTACTAGATTTATCATGATGTTCGATGTCATTGTTGAATTTCAGCTAGGGATTCTGACATTAAAATTTTCGTCCTCAGAATAATAAGGAAGATCAAGTTACAAGGGACATGTTCAGGTTAATAGTGTGTTGGGATGTTGCCTATAATATCGAACAATGGTTTGTCTGGTTCAGACTCGATTAGTTGCAGACCGATGCCACCCAAAGTAGTATTAAACAGCTCTAAAAACAACAGTCAAAACCGCACCAAGTCCTACTGTGTTATATTTGTAATATTGCTGATATTGACATAAAGACCATACACTTCCTCAAAACTGATGGTCTTTAGAAAAGGAAGACAAAAGATGATAGCAAACACTGAAAATATTTATTCACAAAATAGAAAAATCATGCTTTATCATTTGGAAATGGTATTAAATCATACACGAATACACTGATATTATGGCTAAAATGTTCTCCATTGTTGGAATTTGATTTTGTAGCAAAATAATGCTGAGGAATGCGGTGAGGATCATGTTATAGTAATCGTCCCCAGTCTGGAGTCATCTCCATGCTATAACATTTAAGCCACATGACCAGTCACTTGACATCGGATAGTTTTGATTGGAGGAGCAGGTTTGATACAACTGATGATGTTTCATCCTTCCATACCTTGCACTCATGTTGTAGTCGTTAATACGCCTTGTTTTAATACTTCACTAGATATGTGTTGCAGCCAAAACAAAAAAAGGCTTATCTCACTACATATATTATCTGTACAATTATTGTTTCTAAGGCAACTTAAGACAAAACTATATACAATGTATTATTAAAAATAATATGAAAATGTATATCCTGGATTCTCCAAGACTGACCCATTTGAAAATTTAATACTGTAATATCAATAGGCACCAAAACATTTTCCCAAAATCTTGCACTACGAATCATCTTGACCGTTCTTTGAGTGGTTTTGTGCCTGTAATAGCCCAGAAAATCTGGAACAATTTTTAATAGTGGTTAGAAATCATTATAAGTAAAAAGATATGTATTTTTACTCTATTTTTTCCCCTGTTATTGTTGAGAACTGGTTTTATCACCATTTATACCCTCTGCTTATAAACAAAAAATGTTAGGTTTACTGCAACAGAGAAGCACAATACTGAGCAATATTAAGCAACAACCTTCGAAAATCAATCCTCCATGAAATATATATTTGCCTACAGCATGGTGGGATAATACAGGATGCACTTAGATTCAGCATCGGGGCCACATGGGGAGAAAGTGTGGATATGAGTAGGCTGTTGCTTAATTAATGACCATCAGTACATCCATCAGCAGACAAATATGTTATTAACACGCAGGTGCTGCAATATCTATTCTACTGCATCATAGCATATTTCATGGCAAAGGCAGATATACATATGCTTTACATCTTGGCACAATGTGGAGGTATTCTTAAGGTAGGAGATAACATGCTAGAGGCATACCTTTGGCTGTGATAACCTAGCTCAATGAGAAGGAATTCCTCGGGCGGGTGATAACATGCACTTAGCACTAGAGGCATACCTTCAGCTGTGATAACTAGCTCTATGAGAAGGTATTCCTCGGGTGGGTGATAACATGCACTGAGCACTAGAGGCATACCTTCGGCTGTGATAACCTAGCTCTATGAGTAGGCATTCCTCAGGTGGGTGATAGCATGCACTGAGCACTGATATACCTTCGGCTGTGATAACCTAGCTCTATGAGAAGGTATTCCTCAGGTGGGTGGTAACATGCACAGAGCACTATATAGAGGTATACCTCAGGTGGTGACAACCTAGCTTGTGTGGAGGTATTTTTCAGGTGGGTGGTAACATGCGCATCAGAGCACTATATAGAGGTATACCTCAGGTGGTGATAACCTAGTTTGTATGGAGGTATTCCTCAGGTAGGTGATAACATGCACAGAGCTCTTTATAGAGATATACCTCAGGTGGTGATAACCTAGCTTGTGTGGAGGTATTCCTCAGGTTGGTGGTAACATGCACAGAGCACTATATAGAGATATACCTCAGGTGGTGATAACCTAGTTTGTGTGGAGGTATTCCTCAGGTGGGTGATAACATGCACAGAGCACTATATAGAGATATACCTCAGGTGGTGATAACCTAGTTTGTGTAGAGGTATTCCTCAGGTGGGTGGTAACATGCACAGAGCGCTTTATAGAGATATACCTCAGGTGGTGATAACCTAGTTTGTGTGGAGGTATTCCTCAGGTGGGTGATAACATGCACAGAGCACTTTATAGAGCTATACCTCAGGTGGTGATAACCTAGTTTGTGTGGAGGTATTCCTCAGGTGGGTGGTAACATGCAGAGCGCTATATAGAGATATACCTCAGGTGGTGATAACCTAGCTTGTGTGGAGGTATTTTTCAGGTGGGTGGTAACATGCACAGAGCACTATATAGAGATATACCTCAGGTGGTGATAACCTAGTTTGTGTGGAGGTATTCTTCAGGTGGGTGATAACATGCACAGAGCACTACATAGAGGTATACCTCAGGTGGTGATAACCTAGCTTGTGTGGAGGTATTCCTCAGGTGGGTGGTAACATGCACAGAGCACTATATAGAGATATACCTCAGGTGGTGATAACCTAGCTTGTGTGGAGGTATTCCTCAGGTGGGTGGTAATAGCACAGAGCACTATATAGAGATATACCTCAGGTGGTGATAACCTAGCTTGTGTGGAGGTATTCCTCAGGTGGGTGGTAATAGCACAGAGCACTATATAGAGATATACCTCAGGTGGTGATAACCTAGCTTGTGTGGAGGTATTCTTCAGGTGGGTGATAACCATGGGCACTATATTGAGGTAAAATGGTCACCTCAGATGGTGATAACATAGCTCTATGAG
The DNA here is from genome assembly GCF_003918875.1 of Haliotis rubra. Classification (NCBI taxonomy): domain Eukaryota; kingdom Metazoa; phylum Mollusca; class Gastropoda; order Lepetellida; family Haliotidae; genus Haliotis; species Haliotis rubra. Next base: position 96,749 of record NW_025765522.1, on the reverse strand, counting down.
AAGCTATTCCTCAAGTTGTGGATGACATGCACTGAGCTCAACACAGAGGTATACAACATGTGGTGATAACCATGGGCACTATCTTGAGGTAAAATGTACACCTCAGATGGTAATAACACAGCTCTGTGTGAAGCTATTCCTCAAGTTGTGGATAACATGGTTATAATCCTGGGCACTATATATAGGTACAGTGTATACCTCAGGTGGAGATAACATAACATCTATTATGTGGAGATGTGTTGTGAGTAATAATTACAGGTATTGTACACAGGTATACTCACATGCATGATATAATAGTACAAAGAGAAGATATTGCTCATCTGTGTGATAAACATCAGCACTTTTGAGAGATATCCTCAGGTGTGTCATAACACTTGCCTTTTAAAGGACCCATGCCTAAGGTGTATGATAACAATGGGTGTTATCAATAACTATACCACTGGTGAGTGATGATCATAGGTGTTATTTACAGGTATAACCCAGCAGTGAGGAACATGAGTTATATAAGGAAGTACACTTTTAATAGGCGACAAGACTGAGTGTTGTGGAAAGGTATACCTTCAGTGTGTGTTAAACATGGGTGTTATAAAGAGTTATATCCCCGGTAATTGATAACCACACAAACACTCGACACTCTAGTGGACAACCCCATGTGAAAGAAAACCAATGGGTACTAAATGTAGGTTATCCTCTATGGGTGAAAATTATAAGACAGTCATCAGATGACAATGAATGGTGAATAAGTTACATTTCTGTGTCTACAGTGCAAGTACAAATGTTAGCAATTAAAAATGTTTAGATCAGACTTCCCACCATTCAATAACATTATATGTAATATAATATTTAAAAAACACACTTCTTGCCAAATGTGCAGAATTTCCATTTGAAATCATAAAAATAGGTCCTCGCACTTAAATTTCTGCAGGCACATTTGTTTTTGGTAAAGCATAGTTTTGAGGATTATTACCAATCATTTATGATGAAACAAATTCTAACTGTTACCTACTCTCATCACCAGGTTGACTCACCAACTTCTAGAGTTAACTATGTCGAGGTTTCATAAAAGCAAAAGTGTTCATTAGGGAGAAACCATTGGATTCTCATGGGGGATTGGGAAGTAGCTATGACTTTTGTTTGAGATCAGCACTATTATTTAATGTCTTGGAACTCAATTATTTTCTCCAACATGAACAGGTTATGATGTTGAATGTTTCATTATTTGAATTAAAAAAAGTAACAAACATAATTCTTTGGAGTCACTGTTTGCAATGAAAAGGGCACATTATTTTTATTTCTTACAATGCGAGACATATGTAATTTGTTTTCAGACATACAGAGGATGTTTTAGCAATTTGGATGTCATGTACTTAAAGCAGATACTCGTCAGGTCTGGGGGGTGTCCTAAAGAATCCATTACCTCTTCCACATCTCTCTGTACAAAATTACTGTTAAAAAAGCACCACAGTGAGGACTGAAGGGCACATGCTGTTATTTTTCATTGTTGTGAACAAAAACTCAAAAAGGCAAGTGAAATTCATAAATAAGAACATAGCACTAAAAGCAATGCAAGTACAGAACTCAACAATATAATATCCAGTATTTCACTTTTTAAATCCTACACTGAGACAAACACAATTAATTTGAATTTAAACTGACAATTAACTCACTTTGACAAATATAACGTTCTGGAGGTGCCAATGAATAAAGTAGGGTGTATATATACTATGTCTGGGTTTTAAATATTAAGGCTGAACATTTTAACTTTGTAAAACTTGGAGTCAAGGTAGAATGGATGACCCAATTTGGACTCGCATCCACAAACACAAAATGCTCATATATCACATCAAAACATGCTATGTATTGCGTGGAATAGCATTGAAGCTCCGACAACACAACATCAACAGGAAGCTCTGAAGTTTAATAAACTGAGAACATTTGGAAAATTAATATCAATTTCTTACATAAAATTACATTTCCCTGCAGGTTTAGTGCTATTTTACCTAAATTATGACAAGTTGTCATCTGTGTCATTGTATAGGGACACCATGACCCCGTGACTATGGAAATCCTCGCGGGAATCATCCAGAACTCCATTTTATGGTCAGAACAGCGCTGCTAGTCTTTGTGTATTTAAATAACTACATTAAAAATAGGCTTGGAAATTTCAGTAGGTCAAAGCAAATTTGTCAATAATTTTTAAACTTAAACAAAATAGAACATTCTTTGAATTTTAAACACAACTAGCCATTCTGCATCTATTTCAGTTAACAAGAGGACACCACAGTTCACTGTATTAAAATGGGCATGAACATGTATGACCTTGTATTACCATGGGCATGAACATGTATGACCTTGTATTACCATGGGCATGAACATGTATGACCTTGTATTACCATGGGCATGAACATACTAGTCACGCCACCTGATTTGGAATGATATAGTAAATTTATAAAAAATATAATCCTTCTGCCTCAAAATATATGGTCAAGAACCTTTTTACCATATACAGTCAAATTCTGATGAGTCGAATGCCGGTGTCTCGAATATTATGCATAACTCGAAGTACCTGTCGGTCCCGACCATTCCCTGTTACAGTTGTCATCATTTGATTTCCGGTTACACGAATTCGACTCATAAATACACACAATGACTCGAAAAGGAACTTTGGTCCCATGAGATTCAAACAACAGCAATCTTGTATACATAAGCCGAAGTCAGTCAATGAGAAGTTGATTGGTGTAGCAAACTGATCCAATTAACAAACCAGCTCGGCTCACACCTTTCCGCCATTGACGGGTGAGTTCAAAAGGCAGATTAGTGATTTTACGGAAATCACTGTCTGTGCTAATCAGACTGTAACTGATAAGGTGCCCCTATTAGTGATATGGAAATCATTAGATAAACAAATGCTTCGGCGGAGGAATTAGGACTGGATCATCTTTTCTACCCTCACAGACATACCCATGTCTCGAATACATCGATAAGTCGAATTTATTACTTGGTCCCTAGCGATTCGACTCATCGGGATTTGACTCTATTTATCATTGTCCAATCTATATGCTATATGTCCACTAAAGTATGCTTCATCTAAGACAGATTTGTTAATATTGATCAAAAAGCCAAACCAACCTATAAAGATTGTTCTTTAAATAAAACTTGAATTGGCCATGCAGAAAATAACTACAAATTACCAATATTGCATATCGTATATATAAATACATATTCAATGAAAATATTGAACATTGAACCTTTATGTAAGGCTTAACACCTGAGCAACAGATACCATATCCAGGGAAAAGCTTATAAGTTCGTTGCCTAGTAACCATAACCATGACAACAGCTAAATACCAATGAGCAGACAACAGTTCAGCTGCATAATACTTGTGTGGTTTTGCTTACTGACTAAGCTTGGCTTGTGAACAAGCACTATACATGCTTATGAAATTCAAATTTCTACATGCTCATTGTCATCTCCATACTGAATTTTATCTCCAGGGATGTCAAAGCTGAACATCAACACGCTGGGTGTTCAGACATTGCCTCCTTAAACTAGTTCAGTTAATGGCTGAGTTACGTTGTGGGCTTGTCTAGAGTCAGCAGTAACACTATTGTTGCCAGATGTTGGGACATTACACCAGGGGGTAGTCCCCACCGTCAGCTAGGCCACTCAGTCGTCGATGTAACTCAGTAAAACCTGGTCGGCGTTCAGGTTTCTGAAAAGGACATTATTTTTATTATGTCTTCAGAAAACATTTTTTGATTCATGAAGCTTAAAGTTTGAAAGTAATCTCCCTTGAAGATCTGAGTTAGTATTGGTCTTTAGCAACACATGCTATTGTATTCCCATCGATGCTCATACTGTTATAACTGGATTGTCTGGTCCAGACTCGATTATTTACAGACTGCTGCCATATACCTGGAATTTTGCTTAGTGCGGCATTAAATAACAAACTCAAACAAAATAAAATGTAATCATGGTAAACTGGGATTTGATCTCATGATAACATAATTCTGGCACCTCTAAGAGATGGGCCTCAGGTGACTGGTAATCTGTGCACACAACATTGTATAGTATAGTTATAATCACTACTATCTATAATAATACCCGAGAAGATCCGGGTTAGAATTTATCTTCAGTAACCCATGCTTGTCGTATGAGCCAACTAATGGGATCGGGTGGTCAGGCTTGCTGACTTGGTTGACATATGTCATCGTATCCCAATTGCATAGATCGATGCTCATGATTTAATCTTATCCAGACTCGATTATTTGCAGACCGCTGCCATATAGCTGGAAAACTGCTGAGTGTGGCATTACACAGCAACCAACCAACCAACCAACCAACCATCTATAACAGACATACCGCTTCCCAGCACTGCATCATGACCTTGAACATGAGTTCTGGGCACATCATAGGTTTCTGTAGGCGGCGGTTGGAGGTGATGACGTAGTCCACCACGTCAAGGTTCTTCATGCCGCTGTACGGCATCTCACCACCGCTAAACACCTCCCACATCAACACACCTGGAACACAGTATGAACAGATGATTCAGGTACATCTGTGAAGTAACACATATTCAATCGCTTCAAATACATCTCTAAAATGACACATATATGATTCAGTCTAACACATCAATTCAAATACATCTTTAAAATGACACATACTGATTCAGCCTAGCACATATCACATGTTTCAAATACATCTGTAAAGTGCCACATACAGTATTGGTTCAGCCTAGTGCATGTCACATCGCTTCTGTAATATCACACATAGTTAATTCAGCCAAATCATATCACTAAGATAAATACCAAGGTTCAATGATACATGAGGGAACTATTTCAGCCTGTGTCATCACTAAACATACAGCAAGAGAGAGCTCCACAACATACCGAAAGCCCAGACATCGGACTTGCTGCTGAAGCGGGTGTAGCTCAGGACTTCTGGGGGAGCCCACTTAACTGGAAACTTGGTCCCTGCTGAACTGGTGTACTCATCGTCAATGACAACAGAGGGTCATCATCAATGATCTGACAACAGAGGGTCATCATCAATGACATATCTGACAACAGAGGTCATCATCAATGACATATCTGACAACAGAGGGTCATCATCAATGATCTGATATAGGGTCATCGATGAACAGACAACATAGGTCATCATCAATGACGATCTGACAACAGAGGGTCATCATCAATGACATATCAGACATATCATCATCAGTGACATATCTGACAACAGAGGTCATCATCAATGACATATCTGACAACAGAGGGTCATCATCAATGAAAGGGTCATCATTGATGATCATCATCAATGACAGAAAACAGAGGCTCATCATCAATGACATATCTGACAACAGAGGGTCATCATCAATGACATATCTGACAACAGAGGGTCATCATCAGTGACATATCTGACAACAGAGGGTCATCATCAATGACATATCTGACAACAGAGGGTCATCATCAATGACATATCTGACAACAGAGGGTCATCATCAATGACATCTGACAACAGAGGGTCATCATCAATGACGTATCTGACAACAGAGGGTCATCATCAATGACATATCTGACAACAGAGGGTCATCATCAATGAGGTATCTGACAACAGAGGGTCATCATCAATGACATATCTGACAACAGAGGGTCATCATCAATGACATATCTGACAACAGAGGGTCATCATCAATGATGTATCTGACAACAGAGGGTCATCATCAATTTCACACCTGTTGATCAGCTTGTACATGACACACCATCCACCAGCCAGGCCATACAGTGTGACCACCCAATCCCCAATATAACTGGTTCTTTAGTCCAGTTTCGGTTTAATTTTTCTTGAATGGAGATTGATATAGGTGAGGTGAAATGGGGTTTAAAGTCATAAGAATACTGTGTGTGTATGTGTGGCTGCTTGTACTAGCCCAGACTTAAGCTGGTTTTATAGCGCTAGCTCACTGAGATACCATGCCGCAATGATGCATGAATACCCCACTCAGACACATCATATTGATTCCGAGCCGACCAGTCTTTGTTGTACCCATTAATGCCGAGCGCCAGGCTGGGACCAACAAGTACCATATTTTAACGTCTTTTGTTATGACGCGGGCTGGGGATCGAACCCACGACCTTCAGCTCACCGGGCGGACGCTCTAACCACTACACCACGGAGGTGGTCGAAAATTGATATACATCCAAAATAAGTGACAATGCCACATGTGGCCCACCATATTGAACTTGTTGGAAATACTATCAGTCGTTAAATACCCTTGATAGCATTTAGAAACCTACAACCTCTTTAACCTGCTCACCTGGCTAAACCAAAATCGGCTACTTTGACTACATGGTCCTGTCCGACGAGGCAGTTCCTGGCGGCAAGATCTCGATGGATGAACTTGCGTTGTTCCAGGTAGCACATGCCCTTACACACCTGTATACAAAACTCCAGCAGGGTCATGGGCTGCTGCAGCAGGCGGTTCTTGTGACGGGCCAGGTAGTTGTTCAGTGCACCTGCAGACAGTGTACCTCAGTAAACAGGTGGTGTAAAGTACTCTTGATAAACAAAACAGTCAGGGATGAGTATAGTGTAAGAACAAAATAGACAGGGGACAAAAGACTTAGGGAAGAGAACAGACTGGGGACAGATGACTTATGGAACAGAACAGACAGACGACAGATGACTTAGGCCAGCCAATATAGATACCAATGCCCAGGTAAACACAGATACCCACCATAACGCATGAGCTCCACCACAATCATGATAGGTTTGGCCTTGGTCACGACGCCATACAGCTGCACCAAATTGGGATGGTTCAGTTGGCTGCAGGAGAACAAACAGTGCTTACTGACACAATTATAATATCAGCTTGTACAAACAGAAGGAGACTTCATCATTTGTCTATGCATTAGTGGTAGTACTGAATATTGCTGGCATAAAACATAACATAATGATATGTGATTTCTGAAATATATGTATCTGTCAGCTAGGCTTCATTAACATCTGTATCAAACTATGACCAGAGTGCTACTCAACCTCCCATGTAACGACTTACAACCTAACCCAAAGACAACTCTGGGGTACTAAGGACTTCTGGCATCCTCCTTAAAGGTCACATGCAACCAAAAAAACAAACATAATTAAAACACAATTATCACTTATGCATGACATATAATATACATTGCTGATTATGAAAAAGCAAATAAACAAAATTATAAGCGTACAATCGCAAATCAAAAGTGCAAGCTGAGCAATTTTTAACAAAGAAATTAGTATTTCTAATGCTACACTTTCTTGAAAACTTCTGCCAACCCCCAAAAAGCAAGATGGCAAAACATATAAGAAAAAGTATGGGACCAGTGTATTTTTATTACTGCAGACCACAGATGCTTGAACATGTACACCACTTTGTCATTTTCTGTCAGACAAATAAAAAATCGTGAGAGTAAGAGAAGGGATGGACATTGTATGGACCTCCCACCGAAGTGTGTAAGTCCATAGCGAAAGGTATCAGAATCTGCAAAGTTTTGTGTTGCATGTGATCTTTAAGAAAACTTGATTGAACTTACGTCATTGTTTTTGCTTCCTCTACAAATGACTCCTCCGACATGGTGCCACATTTCATGACTTTAACTGCCACAGGCTTGTTCCTCCATTTGCCACGGTTGACACTCTGAATAACATGATGAGGAATTCAAAGAATCCCCTTTAGTTAAATCTTAATAACATAGTAGTGAAATTAGAAGAGAACACAATCTGCCACAAGCTCAAAATTCAAATATGAGACTCGTAATCATATAATATCAAAGGAAGTATTTGCTTCATTATCCCAAGGCGCAGACAGATATAAGGAGGAAAGTTAAACTGTTGCACTGTCCAGCTTATTATTGGATATGTAAGTATTCAGCTGGAACCACCAAGCCGGGACCAGTTCACTCACACATATATAAAGGCTAGTGCTAACTCAGGCCATGGTTACCTCCCTTACATCTTACCCTGGCCCGCAGAAGTGAAACTAGACAGTGTTTTTACTCGTAAAAACAGATGTCTCCCCCTTCCGCCAATTGAACGTTGAGACCTCAACGAATTTATTTGATTCCTTCCATTTCAAAATTTCTACCTTCAAAAAGACCAAGTCCAAATGTGTTGCCATTGAAACAGAAAAAAATAATAAATTGAAAGAAAAGTTCAAACCCCCAAAAGGCACATCTTCATGATATGGAGAGGCAGTAAAGCAAATTTGGTGAAGATGGGTCAATTAGTATCAGAATTACGCTCCGGAAACGAACTTTACCCTTCAAAAAAGACAAAGTCCAAATTGTTGCCATGAAAACAGAAAAATATGAAATTGAAAAAAACAACCCACAAACCCCCATAACACATCTACATGATATGGAGAGTCAGTATAGCAAATTTGGTCAAGATTGTTCAAGTAGTTTTAGAGTTATGTTCCGGAAACAGTGGGAACACTGACGCTGACGAAACTCAACCAAAAACAATATGTCTCCCCATAGGACCCAGTTCAAATTGGTTGTTCTGTATGTGCATGTGTTTTAGAGGGGTGAGTGATACAATAAATGATTGATTAGATACTGTATTTGATGAGATTATTATTTTGTCCCCAATTTGTACAGCTTGTTGGTGCCTGCTGCCCATGATTTGACTCCAATTCAAGATCATTTGTGTTTCTGTTTGAATGTCTCGGTGATCATAGTTGACAGTGGGTTAGTGTGAAATCTGGGGGTGGACACAGGCTGATATTTGTTGTTTTAATTGACAATTAGTAGGTTGGTGAGCATGGAACAGGAGAACAGCCAACGACTGACAATCATGAGGCTGACATGTCACTGGTAACTGTATATAGCAAAGCAGGAATATGACTGTGGTCTGAGGCCAGCTGGGTGACTGGTGTAAGGGAGATAACTCTAACAAGTATGTCAAGATGGTGCATGTGTACAATATTTAGCAATGAGTAAGTGAACAATGTATGGGATATTGAGAATGTAGTTTTTGTTGTTGGCATAGGAATAGCAGTTAGAAGTGAATGACCTTTTCAGTCTCTGAACAGTAAGTGATGGCTTGATCATATTGTTGACACAAGCCAACAATAGTTATAAGGTCATCATTGATGGCGATACTATTTCCATTTGATGGATGCAGCTGAGGATGTTACTTTGTGAAGAACAAAAGATACATGTGGGGATAAGGAGGTACTGGTGATTTTATTTGGAGTGAGTGAGTTTAGTTTTACGCCGCTGTTAGCAATATTCCAGCAATATCACGGCGGGGGACACCAGAAATGGGCTTCACACATTGTACCCATGTGGGGAATCGAACCCGGGTCTTCGGCGTGACGAGCGAACGCCGTAACCACTAGGCTACCCCATCGCCCCGATTTTATTTGGAAAGCGATCTATACCATATAAGTCAGATAACTAGATATGAAATACACAATGCCATTTAGAAAGTGATCAAATGTAACATATGTTATATTCGGGATTACACTTTCTTAGTAAAGTACAGAGTCTAGTACTTTTGTTGGATTGAGTCCCACACCCTCAGAGTCAGGCACCTAATCGCCAGCACACAAAGTCAGACGCCTAGACCGCTCAGCCAGTTGACTACCAGTTGTCCGAATTCCATTTTTGTGGAACCGCGGTGGCAGAGCGGTCTAGGCGTCTGACTTTGTGTGCTGGCGATTAGGTGCCTGACTCTGAGGGTGTGGGTTCGAATCCCAGATGGGACTCAACCCAACAAAAGTACTAGACTCTGTACTTTACTAAAAAAATGTAATCCCAAATATAACATATGTGACAGATAACTAGATGTTTTAAGAAAGAACTTGACATTGCTAAGAAGAGTAATACAACTAGCTTGGTGCTTACCCCAAAACATCCTGAGCCCAACTGTTCCCCAGTCTCCAGGTCGTCTGGGTCGATCTCCCACTTGCCTGCAAGGAGGACAACACACACATGACAACACTCAGAGAACGGCCTGTTGTTAGAGGGTGCAAAGGAGTGATTGTATGTCAGATACATGTGTGAGGAAGCCCAAATGATGTAGAGAGTGGGCAAAACTGTTTTGCCAAATAATTACACTCCTTCGAAAAATAACCACCCAATCAACACAGTCAAACACTGTGACCAGTCGAGTTCACACGTTGAAACTACACAATCAAACAGTTCACACATTGTAACCACACAATCAACCAGGTCACACATTGTAACATCACAATCAGCCAGGTCACACAATGTAACCTCACAATCAGCCAGGTCACACACTGTAACCAAACAATCAACCAGGTCACACACTGTAACCTCACAATCAACCAGTTCACACACTGTAACCTCACAATCAACCAGGTCACACACTTGTAACCTCACAATCAACCAGGTCACACACTGTAACCTCACAATCAACCAGGTCACACACTGTAACCTCACAATCAACCAGGTCACACTGCTTAACACAATCAGCCAGGTCACACACTGTAACCCCACAATCAACCAGTTCAGTAACCCCAATCAACCAGTTCACACGCGTAAACCTCACAATCAGCCAGGTCACACTGTAACCTCACAATCAACCAGGTCACACATTGTAACCTCACAATCAACCAGATCACACATTGTAACCTCACAATCAACCAGGTCACACACACTGTAACCTCATAATCAACCAGGTCACACGCTGTAACCACACAATCAGCCAGATCACACACTGTAACCTCACAATCAACCAGTTCACGCACTGTAACCTCACAATCAACCAGGTCACACATTGTAACCTCACAATCAACCAGTTCACACACTGTAACCTCACAATCAACCAGGTCGCACATTGTAACCTCACAATCAACCAGGTCACACACTGTAACCTCAACAATCAACCAGGTCACACATTGTAACCACACAATCAGCAGATCACGCACTGTAACCTCACAATCAACCAGATCACACACCAAACCTCACAATCAACCAGTTCACACACTGTAACCTCACAATCAGCCAGGTCACACATTGTAACCTCACAATCAACCAGGTCACAATAACCTCACAATCAACCAGGTCACACACACTGTAACCCCACAATCAGCCAGGTCACACACTGTAACCTCACAATCAACCAGTTCACACAACTGTAACCTCACAATCAGCCAGATCACACATTGTAACACACAATCAACCAGGTCACACACTGTAACCCACAATCAGCCAGATCACACACTGTAACCTCACAATCAACCAGGTCAACTGTAACCTCACAATCAACCAGGTCACACACTGTAACCCCACAATCAGCCAGATCACACACTGTAACCTCACAATCAACCAGGTCACACACTGTAACCCCACAATCAGCCAGATCACACTGTAACCCACAATCAACCAGGTCACACACTGTAACCTCACAATCAACCAGGTCACACACTGTAACCATTACAATCAACCAGGTCACACAACCTCACAATCAACCAGGTCACACATTGTAACCACACAATCAACCAGGTCACACATTGTAACCTCACAATCAACCAGGTCACACACTGTAACCTCACAATCAACCAGGTCACACACTGTAACCTCACAATCAACCAGGTCACACACTGTAACCTCACAATCAACCAGGTCACACACTGTAACCTCACAATCAACCAGGTCACACACTGTAACCACACAATCAACCAGGTCACACACTGTAACCTCACAATCAACCAGGTCACACACTGTAACCTCACAATCAACCAGATCACACACTGTAACCTCACAATCAACCAGGTCACACATTGTAACCACACAATCAACCAGGTCACACACTGTAACCACACAATCAACCAGGTCACACACTGTAACCACACAATCAACCAGATCACACACTGTAACCTCACAATCAACCAGGTCACACACTGTAACCTCACAATCAACCAGGTCACACACTGTAACCTCACAATCAACCAGGTCACACACTGTAACCACACAATCAACCAGGTCACACACTGTAACCTCACAATCAACCAGGTCACACACTGTAACCACACAATCAACCAGGTCACACATTGTAACCACACAATCAACCAGATCACACATTGTAACCACACAATCAACCAGATCACACATTGTAACCACACAATCAACCAGGTCACACATTGTAACCACACAATCAACCAGGTCACACACTGTAACCTCACAATCAACCAGGTCACACATTGTAACCGCACAATCAGCCAGGTCACACACTGTAACCTCACAATCAGCCAGATCACACACTGTAACCGCACAATCAGCCAGGTCACACACTGTAACCAAACAATACACCAGGTCACACACTGTAACCTCAAAATCAAACAGGTCACACACTGTAACCTCACAATCAAACAGTACACACACTGTAACCACACAATCAACCAGGTCACACATTGTAACCACACACTCATCTTTCCTTACATCAAGCTTGGTATGTCTAAGAGCATCAGTGAAACTTGGTTGATACCACCAACTATCTTGCCTGTTAGTCCCAGACAAGTGTGGCAGAGACAGTTTCCACTGTATGACTGGCTGACTGAATCTAGTTTTACGCCACTTTTAGCAATATTCCAGCAATATCACGGTGGGGGACACCAGAAATGGGCTTCACACATTGTACCCATGTGGTAAATCGAACCCAGGTCTTCAGCGTGACGATCGAGCGCTTTAACCACTAGGCTACCCAACCGCCCCTCCACTGTATGAATATATCAGGGAAGGTTTTATGGATAATCTCTGTATACCCACAGACATTAATAGAATAGAAAATGTCCACGTAGTGTGAAGCCATGTATATGGATGATATACTGACCGTGACCAAATCCTGCTGTAGAGGGTGCTGAATGTCGCCTGGGAGGTTCTCTCAGCCGGCACACCAAACCTGCAACACACCATAAGACATGTCACCATGACAACCAGCCTCCTGCAAGTGTTGCAGTCCAAATAATTCCACCACAATGCCAACAGAATATCTGTATTTGGAATATATCACTTTAATTGAACCTCATTCCAAAATATTGTATATTCATATGAGAATTGAGGAGAGAAATAATGCAGGTGACACAAAGGTGATTTTCTGTGACATTCTTCTACATGTTATTGGCAAGACATATTTGCTCAATACTACTGATGCTGTGAAACATAATTTCATGTGAACACCCTCCGGTAGGCAAGGTCTGGAGATTTCTTTGGTCCAGAATAATGTAGTTCCACTGTATATCAAACAATCAATATATAATTACAGTATAAACCTGATAAGTAAAATTTCAAGGGACTCGCCAAAATTGTTTACTTATCAGGTATTTTACTTATCCAAACTTATCAAAACCCGGAAATGACAACCATATGCATGTACAATGTACATGTATATGTATTCAGCAGAACAACAGACAACATTTGTAAGTAATATGACATGTTTTATTCCCTAACATTTCATTGCGTTAAGTAATACATTTACAATACAAAGTAATAAAAATCAAACATAATGAAACAAAATATTTTAGCCTAACAGTCTAACTTTTTACTCCACAAAAGCTGTCATGAGGGATTGTCTCTTTGTGAAACATTTCTTCATTTCCTTCTCCGTAACATAGTTGGCCACCATGTTGTAGCCTGTCATTACACTGTGTCCGTCGTCTTGCGATATCACATAACGCCCGACGACTTCTAGGGCTGCTGTTGTGGCATCAAGAGTAGGTGGTAGTGGAGGGGACACATCGTCTTCATCTTCGTCGTCACTGAGAAGCTGGGTCCTGGTCCTGGAATCAATAATGTTCTGGACGATGTCTTGCTCACTGGCAGGGCAGCTGGTTACTAAGTCATCATCCACACTGGCATACTGCGCAAGAGTGATGTTGTTAACAACTAGGGTGGCAAGAGGCACATCATCCTCAGGGTCGCTGTCATCATCGTCTTGGGTGTTGATCTGGTCTGAGATCTTGAAGCCTGCATGCAAGTAGCACTTGTTGATTGTCTGGGGTTGGATGCAGTCCCAAGCCTGTCGTAAATGTTGCATGGCATCAAGGACTGTTATGCTTACAGACTCCTTCTTGTCAATGGCCTTGATGAACTTGGTCATCAGCTGCTTTCTGTAGTGGACCTTTAGGTTGTTGATGACGCCTTGGTCCATCGGCTGAGTCTTGGATGTTGTGTTCGGAGGCAAAAACACAAGTCTGATGGCCTTCAGATTGTCTACATCAGGATGGGCTGGACAGTTGTCAACAATAAGCACAATTCGTCGCCGCTTCCGGTGCATTTTTTTCGTCCAACTTAACTAGCCAATCTTGGAAAATGCTTGATGTCATCCAAGCCTTTTTATTTGCAGTGTACTCTGTGGGAAGAGACTAAACATTCTTGAAACAGCGAGGATTCATTGCTTTGCCTATTACAAGAAGTGGAAGTTTTTCTGTGCCTGTCATATTGGCTGCGACCATGTTTGTCAACCTTTCTTTGCTACGCTTTCCACCGTGACAATGAGTACCTTTAAAGTCCAAAGTTTTGTCAGGCAACAATTTATAGAAGATCCCAGTCTCATCTGCATTAAAAATGTCATTGTCATCATATTCTTTAAGCAGAGAATCAAGAGTTTTGTGCCAAGTTTTCATGCTGTCAGATTCTAAATCAACAGAATTTTCTTCACCACAAACTTTTTTTAGGACAATGCCATAACGTGTATTGAAGCGTCTTAACCAACCAACTGAGCACTTAAAATCTACATGGCCTAACTGACTTGCAAAGTCCTCAGCTTTTGCCATCAAAAGTGGTCCAGATAACGGGATGTTTTCATTTCTTACATTTTTGAACCATGTCAATAAGGCTTCTTCAACATCTTCAAACTTGGACAACCGAGCTCGTTTTCGAGCATTTGAATAACCAGACTGGTGGTAGCATTCCTTAATTTTGTCCGAATTTCTGATCCAGTTGTACAAAGTAGCAGTGGGTATGTTGAATGTCTTTGCAACATCTGACTTTGACACACCATTTTCAATTTCTATAAGTGCAGCAAATTTGTCTTCAATAGACTTTGCCACAAGTTTGCGTTTACCTTTGACAGAACGATCCGATCTCGGTATCCCCCCAGTCACGCTAGGTCATTGCTCAGACATTTTGCCAGAATAGACTGACGATACAATTTTTCCCTCTGTTTTACACGATAGCATTTGTGTTAAATAAACAAGCATTTTTTCCAATTGATCTTATTCTGATTTCGCAGCGAGATTTTATTACTTGTCACGTGACCGTAATGGCAGCCTGCTTCATGTCATTCACAATGTAAACTGGATGAACTCACTGTCATTGCTGATTGGTGTAATCACTGATACTCGCAAGCTACATAAAACAATGAACAACATATCAGGGCTGGCCTCCAGTTGTCAGTGTATTGTTAACTGCATGACGCCAGCGAGCTGTAAGTAGGATGTTTGTTTAGCCGGAGACTGACACGTGCCCCTCATGTCGGATTATGTGGTGATTGCTAATTTAGTTATCCGGTCTCTTTTTTTAAGGAATTTACTTCCAGGGATCGTGAAAAAACGTTTAGTTAAGCGGTATTGTTTACTTATCCGAGTTTAGTTAACCGGACTCTAATAACAATAATTAATGAAGAAATTTGCCGGGACCAAAGAATAGTGTTTACTTATCCGGTATGTTTAGTTAAGCGGTCTTTACTTAGGCGGTTTCCACTGTACTTCCATTACACAGAGACTGATCACTGACACATAATGGTGAGCAGGTC
This sequence comes from Haliotis rubra, assembly GCF_003918875.1. Taxonomy (NCBI): domain Eukaryota; kingdom Metazoa; phylum Mollusca; class Gastropoda; order Lepetellida; family Haliotidae; genus Haliotis; species Haliotis rubra. The sequence continues at coordinate 80,992 of NW_025765522.1, read as the reverse complement.
AAAGATTTCCACAGCTACTTTACCTCCTGAGTTGTGCTTGTGATAGTGAACGACGTCGGGTATGCTGGGGTAGGCATGTTTCTCTGAGATGTAGAACTTGCCATCAGGATCCTTCCGTATATGATAATGTCTGACTAGAACACTCCTGAAACAGGGTATGGATACTTCGTGTAAGTAAATGGTGAGGGGTCTTACCCTTCATTAGTATATCGACATAGATCTCACCCTTCATTAATACAGAGAGAAGGGGTTTACCCTTCATAAGTATGTTGACATAGATCTCACCCTTCATTAATACAGAGAGAAGGGGTTTACCCTACATAAGTATGTCGACATAGATCTCACCCTTCATTAATACAGAGAGAAGGGGCTTACCCTTCATAAGTATGTCGACATAGATCTCACCCTTCATTAATACAGAGAGAAGGGGCTTACCCTTCATAAGTATGTCGACATAGATCTCACCCTTCATTAATACAGAGAGAAGGGGTCTTACCCTTCATAAGTATGTCGACATAGATCTCACCCTTCATTATTTCAGAGATAAGGGGCTTACCCTTCATAAGTATGTCGACATAGATCTCACCCTTCATTAATACAGAGAGAAGGGGCTTACCCTTCATAAGTATGTCGACATAGATCTCACCCTTCATTAATACAGAGAGAAGGGGTCTTACCCTTCATAAGTATGTCGACATAGATCTCACCCTTCATTAATACAGAGAAAGGGTCTTACCCTTCATAAGTATGTCGACATAGATCTCACCCTTCATTAATACAGAGAGAAGGGTCTTACCCTTCATAAGTATGTCGACATAGATCTCACCCTTCATTAATACAGTGAGAAGGGGTTTACCCTTCATAAGTATGTTGACATAGATCTCACCCTTCATTAATACAGAGAGAAGGGGTTTACCCTTCATAAGTATGTCGACATAGATCTCACCCTTCATTAATACAGAGAGAAGGGGCTTACCCTTCATAAGTATGTCGACATAGATCTCACCCTTCATTAATACAGAGAGAAGGGGCTTACCCTTCATAAGTATGTCGACATAGATCTCACCCTTCATTAATACAGAGAGAAGGGGTTTACCCTTCATAAGTATGTCGACATAGATCTCACCCTTCATTATTACAGAGATAAGGGGCTTACCCTTCATAAGTATGTCGACATAGATCTCACCCTTCATTAATACAGAGAGAAGGGGTTTACCCTTCATAAGTATGTCGACATAGATCTCACCCTTCATTAATACAGAGATAAGGGTCTTACCCTTCATAAGTATGTCGACATAGATCTCACCCTTCATTAATACAGAGAGAAGGGGTTTACCCTTCATAAGTATGTCGACATAGATCTCACCCTTCATTAATACAGAGAGAGGGGCTTACCCTTCATCAGTATATGTCGACATAGATCTCACCCTTCATTAATACAGAGAGAAGGGTCTTACCCTTCATAAGTATGTCGACATAGATCTCACCCTTCATTAATACAGAGAGAAGGGGTTTTACCCTTCATAAGTATGTCGACATAGATCTCACCCTTCATTAATACAGAGAGAAGGGGTTTACCCTTCATAAGTATGTTCCACATAGATCTCACCCTTCATTAATACAGAGAGAAGGGTTTTACCCTTCATAAGTATGTCGACATAGATCTCACCCTTCATTAATACAGAGAGAAGGGTCTTACCCTTCATAAGTATGTCGACATAGATCTCACCCTTCATTAATACAGAGAGAAGGGGTTTACCCTTCATAAGTATGTCGACATAGATCTCACCCTTCATTAATACAGAGAGAAGGGGTTTACCCTTCATAAGTATGTCGACATAGATCTCACCCTTCATTATTTCAGAGATAAGGGTCTTACCCTTCATAAGTAAGTATGTCGACATAGATCTCACCCTTCATTAATACAGAGAGAAGGGTCTTACCCTTCATAAGTATGTCGACATAGATCTCACCCTTCATTAATACAGAGAGAAGGGGCTTACCCTTCATAAGTATGTCGACATAGATCTCACCCTTCATTAATACAGAGAGAAGGGGTTTACCCTTCATAAGTATGTCGACATAGATCTCACCCTTCATTAATACAGAGAGAAGGGGCTTACCCTTCATAAGTATGTCGACATAGATCTCACCCTTCATTAATACAGAGAGAAGGGCTTACCCCTTCATAAGTATGTCGACATAGATCTCACCCTTCATTAATACAGAGAGAAGGGGTTTACCCTTCATAAGTATGTCGACATAGATCTCACCCTTCATTAATACAGAGAGAAGGGGTTTACCCTTCATAAGTATGTCGACATAGATCTCACCCTTCATTAATACAGAGAGAAGGGTTTACCCTTCATAAGTATGTTGACATAGATCTTACCCTTCATTAATACAGAGAGAAGGGGTTTACCCTTCATAAGTATGTCAACATAGATCTCACCCTTCATTATTTCAGAGATAAGGGTCTTACCCTTCATAAGTATGTCGACATAGATCTCACCCTTCATTAATACAGAGATAAGGGTCTTACCCTTCATAAGTATGTCGACATAGATCTCACCCTTCATTAATACAGAGATAAGGGGCTTACCCTTCATAAGTATGTCGACATAGATCTCACCCTTCATTAATACAGAGAAGTATGGGCATAGATTACCCTTCATAAGTATGTTCATAAGACATAGATCTCACCCTTCATTAATACAGAGAGAAGGGGCTTACCCTTCATAAGTATGTCGACATAGATCTCACCCTTCATTAATACAGAGAGAAGGGGTTTACCCTTCATAAGTATGTTGACATAGATCTCACCCTTCATTAATACAGAGAGAAGGGGTTTACCCTTCATAAGTATGTCGACATAGATCTCACCCTTCATTAATACAGAGAGAAGGGGTTTACCCTTCATAAGTATGTCGACATAGATCTCACCCTTCATTAATACAGAGAGAAGGGGTTTACACTTCATAAGTATGTCGACATAGATCTCACCCTTCATTAATACAGAGAGAAGGGGTTTACCCTTCATAAGTATGTCGACATAGATCTCACCCTTCATTAATACAGAGAGAAGGGGTTTACCCTTCATAAGTATGTTGACATAGATCTCACCCTTCATTAATACAGAGAGAAGGGGTTTACACTTCATTAGTATGTCGACATAGATCTCACGCTTCATTAATACAGAGAGAAGTTGAACACCTTAATCAAAGGGGAATAGTGGATACCGTTCATAAATAAAACCTCAAAGAGGATACCCTAAACATATGAAGCATGAAAGAGCTTACCCTCTAAAGTCTAAGAGTGCTTAATCATCACTAGTTTAAGATATATATTGTCAACCCTTCATCAGGAGAGAGAAATAATGCTTACCCTTCATTTGTAAATAGCGACAGGGTGTACATCCCTGGCGTGCTGCTGGAGTCTCGCACCAGGAAGCAGCCCTCACGATTGTCCTCCTGCAAGATGGCCTCACTGCGCTGCCGGGTGATATCCTTGTAGTACCAGCTGGAACACAGTGGGGCAATGTACAACAAAGTAGGACATACCAGTAATTCACGTATTTAGGCCCACGTGAAATTTAGCCCATGGGCTTAAATTCTTGTGTGTTTAGAGTGATGTCCCTTGCTACATGCAGAGACTTTGACTCTGAATAGTGTCACTGTCATAGATATCAGTCAGTCACTCCTGTCATATTAGTTTGAAGTTCATGTTTTGCATTAAATAGACTGTTAACTTCATCATTTTCATAACTTTCAATTTTGAATTTATAGACCAGTTTCCTGATTAAAGAGTTAAAAAAAATCCTGATTGTTTTCATATTTTATAAAAATATTGTGCATTTTCAAACTTAAGCCCTGGGCTTAAATATGGTTAAAATATTTCATCACTAGAACAGTGATTTTCCATATTTAAGCCTGGGGCATGAATACTCCACTCAGACACATTACACTGACTCCGAGCTGATCAGTCCTTGTTGTACCCATTAATGCCGAGCGCCAGGCAGGGACCAACAAGTACCATATTTTAACGTCTTTTGGTATGGCGCGGTCGGGGATCGAACCCGCGACCTTCCACTCTCCGGGTGGACGCTCTAACCACTACACCACGGAGGCAATCCGGCTTGAAAGATCATGATATGATATGGTTGTGTGTATAAAGGGTACCTCCTTGGTGGTAAGGACCTAACAATGGACATGTTCATCCAGGAAAGGGAAAGATGGGATTTGGTCACATGTAACACTACTTATAGACTAACAACTAGGCCCTGAAAATTTACATATTTTACAGGGGGGTGGGTCTTGTGTGGTTGGTTGAGTTGATGCTGATGCTAATTCCCTCAAGGTACTGGAAGAGGGAAAGGTGTTCTGGTTGTGCATAACCACTGATCACCTCATGGGTGGGGGGCGGTGGGGTAGCCTAGTGGTTAAGGAGTTCACTCATCACACTGAAGACCTGGGACTGATTCCCCACATTGGCACAATCTGTGAAGCTTATTTCTGGAGTCCCCTGCTGTGATATTGGTGGAATATTGCTAAAAGTGTCATTAAAACAAACTCACTCATGGGTTGGGCCTATGCTATCAATTATAGCCACACGTCATTTCATCCAACAATGCAGTACCATTTATATTTTAGTCACAACCAGACCTAAAACCAAAATCTCTAATTCTTCATGGGAAAACCTCATAGTTTCTTTTCAGGCATGACAATCCTAATGTGATGTTGGTAAATAAATACTTACTCATATATTTCCAGGTCGAACTTCCTTTTGACATAATTAGCTGGAATGTATCCCCTGATTCCTGCAAATGAACCGGAATATGTATAGACAAGTTCCTGGAACATGTGACTGTCACCAAGTCATGGAATCTTGGACAAGTGAGAAAATGTGCAATAATAGGACTAAGCATTAAAGGAGGTCTAGATTGGGTTTAACATTTACTGAGTGTCAAAAAGGCAACAATATAATTGTTTTCAGATATCTATGTTAAAGATCACATATACTCTAGGGGGTACAAACACATAAATCACTAATTGGCATTGTTATAAATGAAACCCCATCATTAAAACTACTCATTTCAATCTTTAATTAACTTGACACAGTGCACAATTCTCACCCGCGAACAAAATTTCAACCAATCAGAGCTGCGCGTCTCTGTGACGTCATATGAGGAATATATATGAGGGCCGATGCAGAATTCATGTACATTTCAGGGGGGTAAATTATCTTGTTTACAGGTTTGTATAAACCTGAAATCGTGACAACTGTTGTCAAAAATGAAAGCTATATGTTCTCACAATGTACTGTCATTTAAGTTTGTCTACTGTGTTGCCTAGTTTCCGAGTTACAACTTGTTTTCATAGACGATTCTGTCAAAATCGCTTGGCGTCAGTAGGCCTTATTTGTTTGAGCCAGATGCTAGTGATAGCGAAAACGATGATCAGTCTTGCTCATCACGGCTACGGTTAATTTCTTCAGCCTAAACAGTGCGACATTAAGAAGGGTGGATGCCCATCAGATGCAGTTATTTCAAAATATCCCCGGTAGTTCTTGTCTGATTGTAATAAAGTACCAAAGCAGGGTGGGCTTTTTCAGGTTTTCTAATGCCTGGATGGTATAATGACTGATCCAAATTGATCCCAATTCTGTGTTTTTTACCTCGATATTTAATCATGTAATGTAAAAATATGACGACTATTACGTTTGATATTAAAAAATTGACATTTGATTTATTTGAATCTGTAAACTAAACAACCCTACTTTGCCGTTGCTAGAAGAATCTGAAAATTTACTTAGGTAAATAGGTACATACAGTTTTAGAACACAGCAAATGCTTATATGTATTTCTTATGGAACAATGAAGTTTGTATTCTCAAAACAGTGACTGCCCATAAGCATTCATATGCAATTAAAATTGCGTGCAATACAGCAATTAATACTCCCTTGTTGTAACCCGTGTTAGGTGGTATAAACCTACACATGTTATTTGTCATCATTCACTTGATGGTCAGTTAATGAATGTATAACAGGTATAATTAGTGGTAACACAACTTAGATTACCCAACAAAGGTTCCCATTTGGCATTTCTTGTGTCTGGAGTAAATACTCAACATTATAAACATCGATCAAAGGATTAATCGATAACATGCTGATTGATTAATTACTTTTATTTTACACAGCGGATTTGTCAAAAGGTAGTGTTTATGTATGTAGATTTACTAATCTATACTGAATACACTCTGTCGTGTCTGTGTCTGCGTAAAAACAACGTCATTCTTTCAAAGGATTAACCGCCAATATATTGATTGATTGCTCATTATTGGCTAACGAAATTACTTTTTTTTAAAGAATGGCAGACATTATGCAATTCGTTGCCAGGTGTGCTATCTTGTGTGACCAATGAGACTATACACCAATGTGAAATATCTGAAACGATATATCACTTTTTCGTATATTAGACTGTTAAAAGACACATCACTTGGAACAGCTGCAGATGAATGGCATATCTCTCGAACAAGGTAATAGCCTGACATAGTTCCTATAACTTTAATCTGTTTGAATTGAACATTTGCATTTTGTTTTTGTTCATTTGTCGTAGCATTCAACAGAATCATTGTTTTCACCGTGAAGTGTAATGAGACAGACAACATACACTAGGGCGTGTTTGCGAATTATGATTCGAATTGGCAAACTATAAAATGTCTAGATATTACAGTCCTGTTATAAAGTCACTATAGGTATCAGCAGATCGTCTGCTTTTAATTTAGTTTCAAAATGCATACAAGTATGATAATAAACTAATTAGGATTATAAGACCAAATATAAAGCTGTACCTTGACTAGTATCTACATACTGGTGAGTGGGCGTTAACCACGTGAATGTAGCAAGAAATTTATCGCGCAGTATTGTCACTTCGACCCCCACCTTACTTCTGTGTGGAAGAAATCGTTATGTTACAAGTTGTGTCATGCAAAATCCTTTTGGTCATGATTCAAATACATATTTAACTATGAGTAGAAAGTAGTTTTGATTTTCTAACTTGATGAACACAAACCATAATCTCATTAATTCCAACAGACTTTAGCCCGTCACTTTACGATTTTCAAAAATGGCGGCGCCCTGTCGCGAACATACGCCAGTCTGAGGATAAATGCTATTTAGGTCTGTTTTCACCGAGTTAGAAAATCAAAACTACTTTCTACTGGTAGTAAAATATGTATTTGACTAATGGCCAATAGGATTTTGCATGACATAGCTTATAACAGAACAATTTCTCTCATGGAAGCGAGGTGGGTGTCAATATAATACTACTTACAGTATTATTGTTACTTCGACCACAACCTCGCTTCCGAGGAAGAAATCGTTATGTTACAAGTTGTGTCATGGAAAATCTTTATGGTCATCAATCATATACATATTTTACTACAACTAGTAAGTAGTTTTGATTCTTTAACTTCCGTGAAGCGATCTGAACACAAGTAAGATATCTTTTCAGGCTTCCACAACGCTTGCTTCGCGCTCACGAACATAACCCATTTAGCACGAACTGCGGGGTCCTGTGGAAATCTGTGCATGGTGACACCATATAGGAGCAATTGACGACAATGCAATGATTCGGCATGTCTTCACTGATGTCGAGAAATCATCAAAATGACGAGCCTGCTAGACACTTTCTATACAACTAACTGAAAATCCTTCCTCATATGACGTCACTGCAGTGCTCTGGCGACAGAGTTACGTTACCTGTCTGTGGTTTCGTTGGCTGGCGAGAGTGAAGCAGGAGACTTTTTGGCAACTTTTAATCGCTCGGTATTAATTTACCACAAGTGTTTTAAGAATGAATTTGGTGTTCCGCATAAGACTAACCACAAATCTTTCATATGTAATAGTTAAAACAGTACATTAAAACAAAGTTTATTTGTTCTTTAAGGGCTAAACATTAACCCCTCCAACAGCATGGCTGACGTACATAGGCTAAAGACAGCAGTGACATGAAATAGTGGGAAGATAAAGGTACTGCTCATGCTGAGCCACTGAAACAGTTTAACTATTTCCATAACAGTACACATTATATACACCAAACTACACACTTTAACTGACCACTAGTGATGTAATGTACTATCTGTGTAACATACAACTAGTGATGCAATTGACCATCTATGCAACGGACCACTAGAGATGCAATGTCCCATCAATATACTTACAATAGTGTTTGACAATTACACAACCATTGCAGTAAATGCCCCATTGAATGAAATCCTTACTAGGATTTAGCCCTTTGGGGAATTAAGCCATCAATGTCTCCCAAAGGGCTAATTGTTCAAAGATAAGTTCATTTTAGAAAATAAATATTTCTCACCCCTTCTTGTCTTTAGCTTGCCACCAATGTTCTCGGCTATCGTCTAGTATTTCATACTCCTCTCCCTGAAAACAGATAGGTGGGAGTCAGTTCAGTCTTGTTATTTCTCTCTGCAAAAAACTAGGTGCTGTGTTTGGTTTTATAAGTGTTCTTCTAAAAACAGTGTTCCCAGCATTGTTTTTGACATCCATGGATCCACAATGCGGGTTCATTGCCAAGAAGAGCTAAGAATATGAGTTACAATCACCAAAGCAGTTATCAAATCATGAGTAAAAGAATGGGGGTTAATATGATCTTAACATCATTTCAATGTAATGAGTATATGTTAAAGAATTGGGAATTTTGATCATTTGGGATTTTTTGAATGGACCTTTTCTCAAATTCAGCAGCATTCATTGTTATATGTCATGACAAATTGAAAACAGCCAACATGTTCAAATGTGATCGGAGTTCTGTGGGCAGCTTTTAGAACCACCATTAATGAGATTATCTATGCACAATTTCAGCTTCATATACCCAGCAGAAATGATGAAAATACAAATCTATATAGATAGCCATCTGTGATGATCAAAGGTCATTGCAGGATCAAGGATCAAAATACCAAGAAAACCCAACAATTTACATGTTATTGTTTAAACAACATATTGACTGCATCTCAAATGTCATTAATGTCAAAGACCATTAAGACACATGCAAAATAGATAATTACTAAGAAATGGGTAAAAGCCCCTAAATTTAGCATGTCTGCCAGGTTTAAAGTTTGATCAGAATTAAGACAGCATAGTGATAAAACCTTCCACCTGATGAAATATTTACATTAATAGTCCAACATGAAGACCTACATAATTATTACCATGTAATGACTGTGTGAGTGAGTTAGGTTTTACGCCACTTTGAAATATTCCACAATATCCCGGTGGGGGACACCAGAATATTACTATATAAAGATTGTTGATGAAAGTATACATTAAGAAAAATTTCAACCATGATAAGCATTGTTGACCAAAATAGAAAACATATAAAACCCACAATATTTCACACAAATACATTATAGCTTATCAGGGGCAGTGCAGCTTTTTTGAGAAAAAGGGGTTGCATAGTTTATTTTCACCCGTTTTCACGAGAGTTTATATGGTCATTTAATAAACTTTCAGGATGAAACAGAGCTGCACACCCCTGCGTCCCCGTCTGGATCCGCCTATGCTTAATGAATGAAATATAGGTACAAATGACATCACATATAAAGTAAAATTTCAGAAGATCTAGGATCAACGGTTCAATTAATTTGAAAGAACACAGTAACACAAAAAGAATGTTTGTTTGAAATCTAAATTAATTTTCTGTCCAAGACCTCTTAATTATGATGCTTTTGAATTTCTACAACTTTGTGATGGATTACAGTCAGACTGTTTTCACATATCATTCCATTGTGTTTCCAAAGAAGAGTAAAATCACAAAAAGAAAGATATAAGTAGTAAGTTAAATTCATTATGTTTAGTACATATTAACTTACTTTTGAAAAATTTATAACAGTAATCTTTACTTGCAAAGGGAAAAATGTTTTAAAAATACACACAAAAAAGAGGGGTCATTTCATCATGACCCTGCAATAAGCATATATTGAACTATGAATTAAAACGTATCTCCCTGGCATCAGAAATTATGAAGGAATGCTATTACACAAGTCCTTTTGACAATTTTCACAATGTCCATGCATAACATGGTGGTGAAAAAGATCAAATGCTGAAGAAATGAGAAGACTGTATTTCAAGGATAAAATGGGACTAACTGCACTCATCTGACAGTAAGAGTGTTGATAAATATAACCAACAATATTAATATTTAATGTCTCCTATCCACTAAATTCCTAGAAGTATCATCTAGGTACTATTTTGCCTAAGTTCATGTTTCCAAACATCAGATATTGTGTGCAGTACTGAGAGGTGTTAACAAATACCACACGGTCTGGACAAACAAGCTCGTTGCCTGCATCATATCTCACAGAGTCAGATTTCATCTACAGGATGTGCTACAAAGTCGAGGGTGAATTTTGACATCCAACAGGATGTGTACATGGTGGAGTCGGATACGAAACACAGCCCTACTGTGTACTAACAGAACACGTTAACTGCTGATGTCTGCATGGTGTGGCAATTACATGTGTGAGCCACTTTCAGCTGATCCACATCTCCAAGGTTTTGGTGATTAAATCAAACTGACCCTCATCCAACATTGAACATCTGAATTATACACCAAAGTCAATGAAGATTTGGAACAGTCTAAGACTAAACATCTCTGTGCTGTTAACCTTAGTAGTGTTGGGAATTGGTTAAAATCTCATAATTGATGATTGGTTCATTACAACCGATCAATCATCGAAAATAATTTATGAAATTTGTTAATGTAAAAAAACAAGTAGTTCTTTTGTGGCTTTTTGGCAAAATTTCACATCTTTAAAGGATGACTAGTATGTTAGGAACATACATTTCTTGGAGCCTTTAAGATAAATTCAATCATGACTTTAAAAGAACTTGTAGTGCTTACAAAAGGTAACAGACAAATCCAACCATGTGAAAAATATTGTTAATGAAAACAAGTATTCCAAAATTGGCTGTGTTCGATTATGAGAAATTATGATCGATTGCTTGGTCGTTTAGTCACTACGACCAATCTTCGATTATTTCAATAAATCGGACCACCACTAAACCTTAGTACACAAGGCCAAACTTTGTCATCACCAGATGAAGTGTCATCTCCCTGAGAGGTGTTACCTCATTGAGACCAGCATGGTTGTATACAGATGTCATCTCACTAAGACAGCATGGCTGTATGCAGATGTCATCTCTACTAAGACAGCATGGCTGTATACAGATGTCATCTTACTAAGACAGTATGGCTGTATACAGATGTCATCTCACTAAAACAACATGGCTGTATACAGATGTCATCTCACTAAGACAGCATGGCTGTATACAGATGTCATCTCACTAAAACAACATGGCTGTATACAGATGTCATCTCACTAAGACAGCAGGCTGTATACATGTCATCTTACTAAGACAGCATGGCTGTATACAGATGTATGGCTGTATACAGATGTCATCTCACTAAGACAGCATGGCTGTATACAGATGTCATCTCACTAAGACAGCATGGCTGTATACAGATGTCATTTCACTAAGACAGCATGGCTGTATACAGATGTCATCTCACTAAGACAGCATGGCTGTATACAGATGTCATCTTACTAAGACAGCATGGCTGTATACAGATGTCATCTCACTAAAACAACATGGCTGTATACAGATGTCATCTCACTAAGCATGGCTGTATACAGATGCCATCTTACTAAGACAGCATGGCTGTATACAGATGTCATTTCACTAAGACAGCATGGCTGTATACAGATGTCATCTAACTCTAACTAAGACAGCATGGCTGTATACAGATGCCATCTTACTAAGACAGCATGGCTGTATACAGATGTCATTTCACTAAAACAGCATGGCTTCACACAGATGTCATTTCACTAAGATGTTATGGCTGTATCCAGATGTTATGGCTATATGCAGATGTCATGTCACTAAGACGGCATGAACAGCCAAAGCTCTAATAAATGATCAGTAGCAGCAACTTATTACACATTCTAAGATGCTTCGCTAAAACATCAAAGGCACCAACAGTTCTTTATCAGGCGATATAGTATACTTTTTTCATGACGTCACACTGTATTGACGTCACTACGCCATTCTTGTCTGCCCCCTTGTTATCAAACATACTTTTGGTAACCGACGTCACGATGTCATTGTCATTGCCTTGTACAGCCTCCTACAGTAAACTAATCTTTTCTTGGTTTGCAGTTGCTTCACTCGGCTAACATCACTGGAGGAAGCATTACGTTTATGTTTTTTGTCAGATATAATGTCTCAGTTCGACTCACACTGAACCAACGACACAGCAACTTTCGCAATGTTTACATTCCCACAATGCATCAGTGGAATGTCACGTGTTTAGTCAGCTTCATCAGGATGTACTGATACAAACTTACGTTGGTAGTAGAAATGCGACGTTCATATTGCCCCATATGGTTTACATTAATCACAGATGTATAAAAATATTTTAGAGCAGAAATTTAACCTGAACCTAAACTATCATCAAACTGTTCATCATTTGTTTTTTTGGTAACAGCCGTCTTAACATAGAAGGGCAGACACGTCAGTAGAACAGCACGTCACTTAGCCCTGAGCAAGGATTGTAAATTTAGATCACTGACACTATTATAATGTTAAAGCACTTCGCCGTAAGCCTCTCGTTCTTTAATTATAATAGTTCAGGGCAAAGGTATACTTTATTACACTTTACGTGGTGGTAGAGAGAACTGTATTTCTTAAACAAAGGACAAAATTCTACTTACACAAGCGAGTTCTAAGTCTCCCTCCTCTGCAGCTTGATAGTCATATATTGCCACATAAACCTTGGCTTCTTTCTTGGAGGCACCATTCACATCTAATTGCTGCTGCTGTTGTTGTTGTTGTTGCTGTATTGGCATCACATTTTCTGGGGGACAAAGCGATGAAAGTCATGTATGAGTCCCAATACTCTACCACTTTGGGGATGTAACCATAAATAGATCATATATATGTTCCCATATATTGATTCACCTGACGAAGGGGCAAGGAAAAGCCCAGAAACATTGTGTACAATAAAGAAGAAGTTGACATCCATAATATTTTCTCATATACTTGAATACCAACTATATGCCTCTCAAGAACATCATGTTCCCATTAGATATTCTGTTAGTACCACAAAACATTGCATTTCCAAAGTATGACTGCAATATTGCTTAGAACAGCCTTGCCTTTCTCACTCACATAATATGCAGAGACGCGTAGAAGTCTCACAATATGACCTGCTGTTCTGTAAATGTGCTACATTGAGTGTGGAAGTCTCACTACTCACCTTGTTGTTTGTGTTGCTACCTGACTCACATTGTTGTTTTTGTTACGATCTGACTCATCCTATTGTTCTTGTTACTGACTCACATTAGTGTTCTTGTTGTTTACACCTGACTTCCTTTGTCCTTCATATTGCCACTTGACTCCCATTATTATCCGTATGTTGCCACCTGACTCACCTTGTTTGTATTTTTAACTATCTGACTCACCTTATTGTTTATGTTACTGACTCACATTGTTGTTGCCACTTCACTTACCTTGTGTTTGTGCTGCCATTTGATTCTTATTGATATTTGTGTTGCCAAGTGACTCACCTTGTTGTTCATGTGTTAAGGCTGACTCACCTTGTTGTTCAAGTGTTGAAGCTGACTCACCTTGTTGTTCAAGTGTTGAAAACTGACTCACCTTGTTCTTGTGTTGAAAACTGAATCACCTTGATGTTCATGTGTTGAAAACTGACTCACCTTGTTGTTCATGTGTTGAAAACTGACTCACCTTGTTGTTCATGTGTTGAAAACTGACTCACCTTGTTCATGTGTTGGACTCACCTTGTTGTTCAAGTGTTGAAGCTGACTCACCTTGTTGTTTGAAAACTGATGTGTTGAAAACTGACTCACCTTGATGTTCATGTGTTGAAAACTGACTCACCTTGTTCATGTGTTGAAAACTGACTCACCTTGTTCATGTGTTGAAAACTGACTCACCTTGTTGTTCATGTGTTGAAAACTGACTCACCTTGTTTCATGTGTTGAAAACTGACTCACCTTGTTGTTCATGTGTTGAAACCTGACTCACCTTGTTGTTCATGTGTTGCCACCTCACAGCCTGGAGCATTGCGGTATAGCTGATCACAGCAGTTGTATTTGCGAGAAGTTTTTGTCCACACTCCTTTGTGATATTTCGGTACTAAATTGGCCCCTAGTTTTAGAGCTTCTGCAAAAATATAGACACCGAGTGTGCATATCTTACAACATATAAGCCCCATCTGAATTTACCACAAGTGTATGATGAATATGTCAGATGTGTCCCCACAAGAAATGTATTGCAGCACAAAAGGCAGTCTAGTAACTCCACGCAATGAATCCCACACAGACATCAACGAATGCCCTACCAGGCTTCATGCTTCCATTCATTTGTCAGTGCTATCACAATAAGTGTATGAAATATTAACTCTAGCCTTAAAGATCACATATACTCTAGGGGGTACAAATACATAAATCACTAACTGGCATCGCTATAAATGAAACCCCGTCATTAAAACTACTCACTTCGGTCTTTAATTAACTTAAATCAACCTTTTTGACAACAGTGCACAATTCTCACCCGCGAAGAAATTTCAACCAATCAGAGCGGCGCGTCTCTGTGACGTCATATGAGGAATAGATATGAGGGCCGATGCAAAATTCATCTACATTTCAGGGGGTAAATTATCTTGTTTACAGGTTTGTATAAACCTGAAATCGTGACAACTGTTGTGGAAAATGAAAGCTGTATGTTCTCACAATCTACTGTCATTTAATTTTGTCTCCTGCTTTGCCTAGTTTCCGAGTTACAACTTGTTTTCATAGAAGATTCTGTAAAAATCGCTTGGTGTCTTTAGGCCTTATTTGTATAATGACTGATCCAAATTGATCCCATTTCTGTGTTGTTTTACCTCGATATTTAATCATGTCATGTAAAAATCTGTTTGTATTCTCAAAACAGTGTTGGCCCATAAGTTTTCACATGCACTACAGCAATTAATACTCCCTTGTTGTAACCCGTGTTAGGTGGTATAAACCTACACATGTTATTTGTCATCATTCACTTGATGGTCAGTTAATGAATTTATAACAAGTATAATTAGTGGTAACACACTTAGATTACCCGACAAAGGTTCCCATTTGGCATTTCTTGTGTCTGGAGTAAATACTCAACATTATAAACATCGATCAAAGGATTAACCGATAAAACGCTGATTGATTAATTACTTTTATTTTACACAGCGGATTTGTCAAAAGGTAGTGTTTATGTATGTAGATTTACTAATCTATACTGAATACGCTCTGTCGTGTCGGTGTCTTCGTGAAAACAACGTCCTATTTTCAAAACCGCCAATACAATTGATTGCCTTCTTGGCTAACAAAGGATTAACCATTAATACATTGATTGATTGCTCATTATTGTGAAAACTAAATTATCACTTTTTTATAAAAAGACTCACTTGGAATTAGGATTATAGGACCAAATATAATAGCCTGACATTGTTCCTATAACATTGACTAGTATCTATTCAACATACTGGTGAGTGGAGACGTTAACCACTAGGAATGTAGCAAGAAATATATCTAGATATTACAGTATTGTTATAAAATTCACTTTATCAGACCCCAGTTTCACCTACTCCAAATATAAGGGCCTCCTGTGGAAGAAATCGAGCAGTATGTTATAAGTTGTGTCATGCAAAAGTCCCTTTTGGTTATGATTCAAATACATATTTAACTATGAGTAGAAAGTAGTTTTGATTTTCTAACTTGATGAAAACAAACCATAATCTCATTAATTCTAACAGACTTTAGCCCGTGACTTTTCACGATTTTCAAAATGGTGGCCCTGTCGCGAACATCCGCCAGTCTGAGGATAAATGCTATTTAGGTTTGTTTTCACCGAGTTACAAAATCAAAACTACATTCTACTGATAGCAAAATATGTATTTGACTAATGGCCAATAGGATTTTGCATGACATAGCTTATAACATAACAATTTCTCTCGTGGCAGCGAGGTGGGTGTCAATATAATACTACTTACAATATTATTGTTACTTCCGACCACAACCTCACTTCCGAGGAAGAAATCGTTATGTTACAAGTTGTGTCATGGAAAATCTTTATGGTCATCAATCATATACATATTTTACTACAACTAGTAAGTAGTTTTGATTCTTTAACTTCTGTGAAGCGATCTGAACACAAGTAAGATATCGTTTCAGGCTTCCACAACGCTCACTTCACACTTACAAATATAACCCATTTAGCACGAACTGCGGGGTCCTGTGGAAATTTGTGCATGGTGACCATCGCCCGACCCCTAGGAGCAATTGACGACAAAGCAACGATTCGGCATATCGTTGTTGATGTCGAGAAATCATCAAAATGATGAGCGTGCTACACACTTTCTATACAACTAACTGAAAATCCTTCCTCATATGACGTCACTGCAGTGCTCTGGCGACAGAGTTACGTAACCTGTCTGTGGTTTCGTTGGCGGGTGAGAGTGAAGCAGGCGACTTTTTGGCAACTTTTAATCGCGAAGTTTTAAAGTGAAGCTAACCACAAAACTTTCACTTTTTAAAGGCAACTTTTAATAATCTTCAGCTTCCCACAACGCTATTAATTAACCACAAATTTTTAAAGAATGAATTTGGTGTCATCAAAATGATAAGTGCTAACCACAAAACTTTCATATGTAACTGCAGTTAAACAGAGTTACAAAAACAAAGTTTTTTGGCAACTTTAATCGCCGGTATTAATTTAACCACAAAACTTTCATATGTAATAGTTAAAAGAGTACAAAAAAACAAAGTTTATTTGTTCTTTAATAATCTGGTTCCTTTGTCCCACCCAATTTCTAACCCTCATAGTTAACTAAAATAGGAGGTAATAATGGCACTTACGCTGTCTTATTGCTGTCACCCAGCTGTCCCTCTGGTCAGCATTTAGAGCAACAATGTATAATGTGAAGAAGTCGTTGTTTTCATGGTACATCACCTGGCGACAACACAACATCAACTAAGTCATACACTTAATTAAAATGTCACTTGAACCTGATCCCTCCCCTCTCCTGGACTCCTCTGTCACCCAGACCCTCTCTCACCTTGACCTTCCACTCATTTGGGCCCCTCTCTGACCTGAAGCCCCTTCTCACTCTTTCCCCAGTCTCACCTGAACCCCCTCTCATTCAGAGACCTCATACTAATCCCCATCACTCACTTACACCACCTTTCACCAGGATCTCTTCCTCACCTAGGTCCACTTCTCTCATTTGGACCCCACATGGACCCTGACACTCACCAGTTCTCCCTTTCTCACCTTGACCCCTCTCTCACCTGAAACCTCCTATCTCACCTTGATCCCTCTCTGACCTTGATCCCCTCTGACCTGGACCCCCTCTGACCTGGACCCCCTCTCACCTTGACCCCTCTCTCACCTGGACCATTCTCTCAACTTAACCCTCCTCTCACCTGGACCCCCTCTCTCACCTTGACCCACTCTCTCACCTTGACCCCCCTCTCACCTGGAAGACATTGTCCCTGCTGTCCAGCATACGGTTCTCCACATTCTCTACAGCTTTAACATTGGGAAGAGCAATACATCCCTTTTCCTTTCCTCTTTTCTGAAACATTGATAATAGTGTTTACTCAACTATAATGGAAACAAACATCCCACAGCAAAATGTGTGAATAGCATGTATAGTGCTTAGTCTTCCTTGTCCAGCCCCATGTATCCTGAATACTTGCATCACAAGTGTGCAAACATTTCAGTGAGTAAGCATGTTAATATAGTTTTATGCTGCTTTTAGCAATATTCCAGCAATATCACAGCAGGGGACACCAGAAATGGGCTTCACACATTGGTAGACATTTCAGTCAGAAATACATGTTCATATGCTTGATTATGTGTAGGTGAGGAGCGGAGGAGGAGATGTGTAGAGAAGATTTGTTACAAAGACTGGTTTCCCAATGAGCAGCTGGCATAAAACTGGAAAGTGTAAAGCCCCCAAAAAAATGCTCCTTCCTATACTTAGCCAACCAGACAAAGAAAAACACAGAGAACATTATAAATGGCAGAACACAATTTGAACTTTCTTCTTTCACAAAACAATCCATAAAAACTGAAAATAGAAAAATGTTTCCAACATGTAAAGAGAAATGATGTTGTTCCCTAATGAAAGAAAAGAACTAAAATATATGCATGCTCCATATCAGATTGTCCTTTTCCCAATCCCACCTTGACTATGATCAATGTTTCACAGTAGTTATTTCTCATAAATCCAATTCTCAGGTTGTCAACAGTGAATGATTCAACACAAAAATTAAACGTTTGTATTCATCTAGTTTGTTTCCTTGTTGAATTGCACTCAGCAATTTTCAAGCTTCATGACAGTGGGCTGTAAATATGGACCAAACAATCCAGTGATGGACATCATGAGCATCAATGTCTATAGATCGATCAAATGTGAGATGATGAATATGCATCAATCAAGTCATTGAGCCTGACCACCTGATCCAGTTAGTTGCCTCTTACAACAAGCATGGGTTGCTGAACACCAATTCTATCTGATCTTCATGGGTAGTGGCACTGGTCAGTAATTCTGAAAGGAATCTTTTTCAGTCTATTTCCAAGTAATAAAATGATAAGCAGCTTATCTATAGCTCAGCCAGAATAAATGCTTACCTCAAGCTTTCCATCAAAGTATCGCAGGTATTCCTCATCAAGAACAAAATGTCTGCCCTTGTAATTCTCGGATGTGAATGTGTTTTTTGTTCTGGGACCTCTTCATAAGATAGTCCACCTTTATAATATTACATGTTGACTGTCGGCGTGCCATTTTGAAGAAATCTTGCAACTTCAGAAGTCTTTAGAAGTCACCAAACTGGAGTTCACATGAAGAACTACATCTGCAATGTTCTGTGAATCACACTCCTGCAAAGAGTAAAATGTTTCCATTAGTACCATCAGGCATGGTTATATCAATAGCAATTGACAATGGAAGCTCAAAACCAGGTTAGCTGTAGCATGAACATGTTTCAACATTTTTCAGTTTGTTCATATTTTGTCACTTTAGTCCTTTTCCCTGTAAAAAATCATTTTGAATATTTACATAACTTACAGAGTACCCAATACTTTAACAGATAATGAACAGCAAATACGTCATTATCTTTATGATAATAAGGACAGACAACTCATATAACTATACATTGCAGTCATCCACAATGTAATTAAGTGAGTGAGTTGGGTTTTACACAGCTTTTAGCAATATTCCAGCAATGTCAAGGCTGGGACACCAGAAATAGGTTTCACACAGGACAGAACCCGTGCCTTCAGCGTGATGAGTGAATGCTTTAACCACTGGGCTACCCCACCCCCACAAAGCACTGGAATTTGCTTTGGATGTATACGTCATGCATAATTTACGGAATTGCCCAATCCGCGAATTACGCGAGACATTTGCGTAATCCCCGAGAATGGGCGACCCTCTGCCCAAACCCTGTCATTACGCAATTAGTAGTGCTCCTGTGGATTGGGCAATTAAATAATCTGCATAATCCCATAGATTGAGCAAGCTGAGTTTGTGTATTTAGAAACCTAGTTGAGCTTGTGTTTTTAGACAATGATTAGTGTTTCATAGTTTGTCTCCCAGTAGTCGACTGACAGTTGCACTGAGATGGAGGACAAAATTAGATTTGAAAGTTTAATCAACAGTGGTGCATTCTCTGTATTTGCAAGAAGTAAAATATGAAGAAATAATAAACGAAGTTTCTTCCGCCAAAGACTGTAAGAAAGTAAAAGCACAAATATGTAATTTTTCAAGTAAAATTTATATTTTATACTTATCTTGACTCATGATCTTTTGCTTATCTCCCTTGCGAATGGTAGTGGAACACTTGAATCCCTTGAAGTTCCCGAAGCAGGACGTAAAAATACACTCACTCACAAGCTACCTCCCTTTTCCCGCGTAAACAGTCATGTGACCAGCTTTACTTGTCACTCTCTCCTGATTTTTCTGCCTAAGCACTTGGATGTGCTGTGCAATCCGAAGTGTTTCCAGGGGGGAGGTTGGGAGGGCTTGACCTCATGAGTCAGGATAAGTATAAAATATCAATTTTACTTGAAAAATTACATATTTTTTCTTATCCTGACTCATGATCTTTTGCTTAAAGAATCCTGCAGATTGGTGGTGGGTCAGGCCACTTCCTGGAATCATCAGCTGTCCTTAGATACGTCCTGTATCCCACCCATGGGAACTGCGTAGCGGCATTTCCAAGATCCTATTCTTCCAACTTCCGTTATAATTCGGGGGGACCACTTTCTTGTCTTACTTCCATCACTAACAAGTTGAATCATCTTGATTCATGTGGTTTAAGATATAATAGTATCTTCTTTTTACTAGATATCTATAACAAACCATAGATTATGATAAGGTCTTTATCATAAATGAGCGACCCCTTAATGTACAGGTAAGATCTTTACTCGTACAGGGTCTTTAATCACTCATGCTAGTCTGTCCAGATGTTTTGTCAGGAACCGTTGCAGTGGCCTTACTTGTAACCTTCCTGTGTGAGTCAAGTCCTGCGCCGAGGTTAGTAGACCGAGTAGACATTGCCATGTTTGTAGTTTTAACGGAGAGATGACTGCTTGTGGAATCATGGCTTGTATCTTGACCCAATGATCTTCTGGGACCACAATTCGATTCTGTGTTGTGATAATTCTTATTCACAGCAATTGAAGATCTTGT
This sequence comes from Haliotis rubra, assembly GCF_003918875.1. NCBI lineage: Eukaryota > Metazoa > Mollusca > Gastropoda > Lepetellida > Haliotidae > Haliotis > Haliotis rubra. The sequence goes on along the minus strand of NW_025765522.1, from coordinate 60,168 downwards.
TTGATTCTAACTCCAACTTCATCAGGTTCACTAGCCATCTTAGTTGTGTGAGCAACTTAATTGTGAAGTTCAGCTGCTGTCTAAGTTGATTGGCACTTTGAAGAACCTGTATGCTGTCGTCCAAATAACCAGCACTGCGTAGACCTTGATGCTGCAGATAGGTGCCGATAGGCTTGGTTATTCGTATATATAATCATAGAGCCAACGGTAGGACGTTCCATTGGAAGTGCTAACCTCTGATTGCAGTGATGATACATCATTCTTCTCCTTATATACGCAGGCAATCTGTGTTGATCAGCATACATTGAAGTGTTGTCTATTTATAGCAAGGCTGGCTCCAGTGTAGCATTGCAGGGGACAGGTACTCATACCGACCTTTAATCAGCGACAACTTCCAAAATGAACATCATTTATCCTGCTGTCAAGGCTAGACATCTATTAGATTCCCATGATGATAACAGGCCGTAGTTGTATACTGTTTCCAAGGCTGCCGATGAAGTATTCCCCCGTACCACGGGTTTGTTTACATGTCAGTAAACTTGCTGGCACCTGCTCTGTCCGTGGGAGGCATTGTCTGACGTGGACCAATCAGCTTCCAAGCATGACGTCACCAGTGTTGTAGCAAGTTGGCCTCCATAAAATCTGATGCAATTAGTTGGTTGAGTAAAAGCGCGCATAATTCTACGCCGCTCATATAAACCTCTTGAATAAGGGGTTGCTCCAAGTGTAAAATTTTGTTCAGTGATATAAATCACGTATTCCCATTGTGGATAATATAAGCCAGCATGAAGAAGGAGGCTGTCGAGATGTATGTCTGTATGGATCTTGAAGAAATACCGATGTTGAATCTAGTTGACAGGATATAAAATCCTAATCCCCACGCTGAGTGACGAGAGTTAATAATATTATCTGTACGTCCGTTTAAGTATTCTTGAAGGCATTGTCAACCTTAAGCCCTTTACAAAGGTCGCCTTGAGGTTCTCCAGTACTCCAGGCTACATAGGTGATATCATATTGGAGTCGAAGTCATCAGCGTATATGCAGTACGTCTCTGTTGGGTTAGAGTGAGTGAGTGAACGACAATATCCGCAGGCCATCTGCTACCCGGTATAAGACCTCAGCATCCGTGTAGATGAAAGGATTCCTTTCATCAAGTAGGTTGTCGTCCGAAACTGAACCTATACAGGTATAAGGTTTGTGTAGGCTGTAAACTGTAGAGATTGCACATATTGTAGATCTTTTTTGTTGAGTTATAAACTCTGACAAAACCATCCGTTTTCATCATTGCTTCGTTTTATTCAGCTGTATGGTAATAGAGTTGACGTCAACATCTTGCCTGTTGATCTAAGGGTTCGTTAACCCTATGGTTCGCAAACCCTGTAGATGTCTGCGTTACTGATAACTGCCTGTAGATCTGAGAGTTCGCGAACCTTGGAGATGTCTGCATTACTGATATCTGCTTGTTGATCTGAGGGTTCGGGAATCCTATGGTTCACGATCCTTGTAGATGTCTACATTATTGTAGATATCTGCATTGCCTCTTCTCTAAACTTCCTCCTGCGAAACTTCCTTTCAAAACCTTCCTTTCACATCCTCTATCTGTAGATTCCCCCTTTGCAAACGTTTATCTTGACGGTCCTCTCTTCGCAAACCTCTATCTCTGAATACATCTCTTCGCGAACCTCTGTGACATTAACTTTCTCTTCGCGAACCTCTGTCTCGTTCGTGATGAGTGACTCCGCGAACGTCTGTGAGAGATATGAGATCTCGATCTAGAGCGGCTTGGAGTAGGAGAAGGATCCTTAGGTGTTCTCGAACGTTGAGGGTTCGCAGATGTTGAAGTGTGAGTAGGCTTCTCATGTCTTCTATCCTCCTCCAAGATGACAGAGTCGTCAGACTGTGGAGACCTTTGCAAAGGTATACGTTCGCCAACGTACTCTTGAGAGGTAGTTCTCTGAGGAGTAGGTTCACGCAGGTCCGTGGGTTCACGCACGTTGTCAGCAGATGAGAGGTTCCGTCGCGTTCTTATAACTCGGGGGGACCACTTTCTTGTCTTACTTCAATCTCAGACAAGTTGAATCATGTTGATTCATGTGGCTTCAGATAAACTAGTATCTTCTTACTACTAGATATCTATAACAACCCATAGATTATGATAAGATCTTTATCATAAATGAGTTGCGACCCCTTCATGTACAGGTAAGATCTTTACCCGTACAGGTCTTTAATCACTCATGCTAGTCTGTCCTAGACTGTGCACATGGACTTTCAAACTAATACTTTTCCTTAGTAAAAGTTATCAACAAGTCAATGTGATAAAGGGTGAGATTTTCCAACTCAGCGCCTTTGTGGAACCGTTAGTTCGTCACACAGCTGGCCTGCTGTGGCAGTTGCAGGAGAAGATCTAGTAGTCGTGGAAGTCGATTGAGTCGCAATCTCTTAGGTACTTCAGGTAGAAGTAACAGGGGATCATAAAAAATGTCTACTTCTTACTTTGAGCCGGTGTCAACTGCGTTGTAGCCGATCTCTTCTTCGCCCCCGAACCAGACGACTGCCCCTGCAACATACTCAATATAGCACCAGTATTATGGATTTCAGCCATAGCAAGCAATATAAAGTTTGCAGATTGATCTTCTGATTTATCAGCCATGACTTGTGATGACTTCCTCACCTGATCCATGGCACGCCTATAGATATAAGACAAATATTGATTAAACTGTAGATTTGATAAATCAACACAATAAGTATAGCACAAGCTGGAAGAACATGGTTTGATGCACGAAGGGCATGGGGGTGAGGATCAGCCACGGATAACCTGTGCCTGCAAACACTGCAAGATTTCATGAAATGTAAACAAGTTACATTACGATGAAATTATGGCACAAATACAAATAATTTTTACAAATTTTTACATATAATACAGAGTAATTATAGCCAAATCCATACACAGCGTTATTTTTAAAAATAGGATCTACATTAAAAGGATATAATGCCGTATATGGGACTCCAGTGCTCGCCCAACCATCCGCTTCGGCAAAAGGGAGGGAGTGACATGTAAGGCTGGTCACATGACTGTTTTCGCAGGAAAAGGGAGGTAACTCGTGGGTGAAGTGTAATTTTACGTCCGCTTCAGTAACTTCAAGGGATTTAAGTGTTCAACTACCATTCGCAAGGGAAAGGGAGATAAGCAAACTGACTGCCTGACTGAGTTTAGTTTTACGCCGCTTTTAGCAATATTCCAGCAATATCACGGCGGGGGACACCAGAAATGGGATTAACACATTGTGCCCATGTGGGGAATCGAACCCGGGTCTTCGGTGTGATGAGCCAACGCTTTAACCACTAGGCTACCCCACCGCCCCGGAGATAAGCAAAAGATCGTGAGTCAGGATAAGAAAAAATACAGACTTATCAAAAAGTTTGCTGTAATTGAAGTTGGCAGAATTAAGAGCTTGATAAAGAAGGGAACAGAGGAATCTCCTAAATATTTTGTTCAGTTTGAATACCTATATTGCGTGATAAAAGATGCTCATCAGTCATGTGGACATGGAGGCGAAAAGAAGGCATTACATGAACTAAGTAAGCAGTTTTTTTAATTTGACTCGTGACCAGGTGAGATATTCCACATCTGTCTGTGAAAACTGTCAGTTGAACAGACAAATACCATCAAAAGGTGTCATAGTGAAACAAATTCTGCCTGAAACTTTCAGTTTCGCTGTCAGATTGATCTGATTGATATGCAAACCAACAACTGGTCAAGATCACATGGCGAAGTTTTGCATATTAAGACCGCTCAAGTTCAAGAGTGCAGCCAATGTAGCTTATCAGCTAGTTGATATAATTAGGATATTTTAAATGTTATAATAAATTATCCAAAGCTCGTCGTCATCAACTGCTTTTACAGCCATTTGAACGAGTCCCCTATATCACAGGACGATTACGCCCATGCCCAGAACGTGTGGGAAAAACTGGGCTGTCAATATTTAGGCAATTATCACGACCTCTACTTGAAAATGGACATCCTGCTGCTGGCCAACGTGTTCGAACTTCGAGACCTTCAGAACAACGTGTATGAAACAGTATCAACTCGACCCTGCCTGGTACTACACCAGCCCCGGTCTCTCGTGGGATGCGCTCTTGAAGAAAACCAGAGTTAAACTGGAATTGCTCACGGATTACGACATGCACCTGTTCATCGAGAAAGGGATGCGCGGTGGGATTACCATGGCCTCTAAACGGTCCACGAAAGCCAACAACAAACACGTGGAAAGCTACAACTCGAGCAAACCCACCAACCACATCCTCTATCTCGACACCAACAAAAGTACGGCTGGGTCATGAGTCAGTCTCTACCCACCGGGGGGTTCGAATGGATGGACGATGAGATCGATATCACAAGCATCGCGCCGAATTCGAACAAAGGCTACATCCTCGAAGTGGATTTTGAGTATCCCAGGGCATTGCACGCTGCTCACAACAGCTATCTGCTTGCTCCCGAACGGTTGACGGTGACTTGATGTCTGACTATCAACGCGTGTTGCTCGGAAAAATAAGCTGGTCAACGTGGAAAAATTGTCCCAAACTTGATGAACAAGACCAAGTACGTGGTGCACTATCGGAATCTGCAACTGTACTTGTCGCTGGGCATGAAGCTGACTAAAATACATCGGGTGCTGCAATTCGATCAAAGTCCCTGGATGGAACCGTACATTCGGTTGAACATTGAGCTGCGAAAATAGGCCAACAGCGACTTGGAGAAAAACCTCTACAAAGCTTGGCTTAAAAGACAAGCCATCTGGCAAGTTTACCTGCCGGCTCCCCGATACATCCCGAGAAGAAAGTTTGATATTTCCATACCCAATCGTACCCATCAAGCCGACCTCCTGTTTCTCCCGCACGACAGGGTGAGAAACAAAACGTACAAGTACGCCCTGACCGTCATGGATGTTGCCAGTCGCCATAAGGAAGCGGAGCCGTTAACGACCAAAGATTCGAGTCAAGTCGCTAAGGCCTTAGAACGTATCTACAAACGCAGTCGCTTGACCTGGCCGACCGAATTACAAGTCGATCCTGGACGCGAGTTCATGAGGCCGTGTCACAGCTGTTATCGAAGCATAAAGTCCAGGTGAGACGAGGCGTGGTTGGAGCTCACCGAAGCCAAGCCATCATCGAAAGATTCAACAGGACTTTAGCCGAGCGTTTGTTTTGACATCAGTATGCCCAAGAGATGGCCAACCCAGAAAAACAATCGACAGAATGGGTCGTACGCTTACCGCGAGTGGTGTTGGTGATCAACAATGAAGTCGGTCGACTCCTCGTTAAAAGACCCGTTGAAGTCATTTGAATGAAATTTCTGACGACCGAATTGGCTGTGCCTTCACGTCACGGCAAAGAGAAAAAACTACCGGACCGGGTCGTCATGAGGTATGTGTACCAGCCCGGTGAACTCGAAGGAGGGGACGAACGTTGTGCCACAGACTCTGTATGGTCCATGAAAACGTACCGCATCGACCGAGTGGACATCAAAGATGATGAACCGAATCTGTATTACTTGCAAGACGGACCGGGTAGGGGATTCGTCCGAGAGGAATTGATGATCGTCCCTCACGACAATGTATTGCCCAACGCTCTAACCATCACACTGGCGAGCCGGCTGATACCTCAGCCCTCGGAACTTTGGGTCTAGGCTGGCGGCACATCTAAGGATGATTCTCGATAGACCATCGCCGTTTTTAAGGGGGGCTGGGAGGCTTAATTCACACAAATAAGCCTCTAAGTCGCATCTGCGGCAGAACCCCCACTGTATTACTACTGCCTAAGTTTACTTAGACTGGGGCCGCAGCTATACAGTGCCAATCACCAAGACAAAACAAGGTCAAATGCCGTTTGTACCTCAAAGTAATGCAATTTTAAACAAATGTTGAATGTCCAGTTATCATCTTATTCATTTAATTCTATTTAAGCACATATTTATCTCTTTTTATGTTTTTAGTAATGTCATATTTTATGTTGTTATTCATTTGAATTTTTGTGAAGCTCTGTGATCTAAAACAATTTCCTTAAAAGGTCATAAAGTATTATCTGTCTGCCTGTCTCTGGGCTCCTTTTCATTATATTTTATGATTATTTTTTATGAACAATAATTTTTACTGTAAAATATGTTCATTTCAGTGACTAGCTGTTAGTCTAATAAACTGCTGGCTCTCTTGTTAAATGTCCAGCTTTGTCGTCAAAACACTTTTAGGAGTTCTCACATGTACATAATATAGCTATAGCTCTCTGCTTCCTAACCCTATTTAACATGATGGAGAAGTAGGAATATACTCTGGAACACTGTGTAATACACTTGTAATACAGAAATTAATATCCCTTAATTTTTTCCTTTATGCTATTTATGACACTAATATAATTCGGCCACAACAAAGCCCAATTTGAAGGCAACTGTAAGTTAGTTCGGTCAGTGTTGTAAATAATGGTGATCTCATGATGGTACTTTTCTATACCATTGTATGCTCAAAATTTGAATATTACTGAAACTGCAGATATGAAACAGATTAAACACAATAAAACAAAGATCCATGGGGTGATTATTAGAGCAGGGTGCTTACATGGCGCATAATTTTTTTTATTTCCTTTGCGATAACACACTCAGTAAAAATATGGTATCACATTATCCATTCCAAACTTCTGGGGAATGATTCTGAAAGCAGGAGATTAAAATGTTGGGGTAGCATTTTTATTGCAGAAAGAATTGCTTCTGGAAGTATTTACAGGGCTATGCTGCAGTACCTCTAGCCACACATAGTTACCTATTACACTTAACAACTTTCACTGTCACAGTTACAAGGAGCAAAGTCCAATCATTGGCTTCTACAACCACTAACCCAGCAAAACAGAATGTATCTGGAAAAATTTGTAAAAGAGTTAAAAAAGGTGCAATGTCTCATACCTGATAGTAAGATCATAATAAAATCTACAAGAAAATGATGACAGGAGACAAAACTGTGGTTTGTACACATAGTGAGCTTAGTTTTACACCGCCTTTAGCAATAAACCAGCAATATCACGCATGCTACCCATCGCCCATGTACAGAAAAAAAGCACATTAAGAAAATAAGAACTGGCTAGCAGTTAAGGACTTTTTACACCATCCTGATGACGACTACATTCGATTTTTTAAAGAAACAAACAAAACCATTGTCAAACAGTCACACACCGTTATGTCAAACTACCTGTGCAAATACCTCAAGTCATCCTAGTTTCGACACAGATGCAAAATTAAGACGCCCCTTTTAGCAATATTCCAGCAATATCATGGCAGGGAACACCAGAATTGGGTTTCACACAACTACCCATACAATCCTTATCTAGATGTAAACTGCACTGCAACTGGCTGACAATATGTATCTTAACAGCAACATTAACCCAAATGACTCACATAGCTCCTACCATACAAAGAGTACATGAATGTACACCACAAAGAAGGAAGTTGGCCATACACACTAGCACAACCTATCATGACCTGGCCAATGATAAAAAAAACATACCCTGATCCATATTGATAATGTAGCCAATCTTTTCAAAACACAGGCCCTAACCAGATATTAAATATATGCATTCTGTACACTTTAATATTGAGAATGGGTGCAATCATATTGTTATTATAAGTTTCAAAGGGTAAGACTGGATATAAGAAGAACTCATCTAATTTAAAGAAAGTATGTACATAAGCATGGTGAGTGAGTGATTGAGTTTAGTTTTACGCCGCACTCAGCAATATTCCAGCTATAAGGCGGCGGTCTGTAAATAATCGAGTCTGGACCAGACAATCCAGTGATCAACAGCATGAGCATCGATCTGCGCAATTGGGAACCGATGACATGTGGCAACCAAGTCAGCGAGCCTGACCACCCGATCCCGTTAGTCGCCTCTTACGACAATCATAGTCGCCTTTTGTGGCAAGCATGGGTTGCTGAAGACCTATTCTACCCCGGGACCTTCACGTTGCAAAATAACTCAAAATACACAATAGTCAAGTAATTGTTAATACAGTACATGACAGTGAATACCCTGTACCAAGCAACATCTGCTCCTTGTTACTTTTTGCCCATCACTTGAAAAATTGTCTAACACTATATCGTGTTGCTATGTGTACGAGTTGACATATCAAAAAGAGTAACAGTTCTGATAAGAAATTGTGTCAGTGTTCAGACAACTGTCAATGCAAGATGTCCTTCACTCAATAACTTGAGCCTTATTCAAACAAGGAAGCTCCCTTCAACATTTTTAAGTGCAAGTCATGAGACTTCTTTGTATTATATTTACTGTTTGTACAGTTGACACAGTTAAACACCAGTTTTAATGTCAGACAAAATGTGTTACTATCAGTTCCAAGGACTGATCACTGAATATTAATGACCCAACACATTGTAAACACATCATCAATAAAACAATTGCAGGTTCGATCCCCGACCGCATCATACCAAAAGACGTTAAAATATGGTACTTGTTGGTCCCTGCCTGGCGCTTCACCTTAATGGGTAGGTATTCATGCATCATTCATGCATCACTGCGGCATGGTATCTCAGTGGGCTAGCACTATAAAACCAGCTTAAGTCTGGGCTAGTACAAGCAGCCGCATATACACATACACAGGCATGCACGTCTTCATATGAGCAAAATATTCTCAAGCACGACGTAAAACCCAATTTCACCTCACCACCTTTCTCAGTTAAGTCCAGACACTAGTACTCTTCTTGCTTGAATCCTATCTGAGAATAGTGAGACTCAAACCTACACTCTCAAAGTGAGGCCTCTAATCGCCAGCACACAAAGTCATCAGTCTAACCACTCACCCAATGTATCTTCCACAAAAATTGAACCCTTCGAACCTGTAGTCCAGATCACATACTATGTGTACCCCTCTGACAAGTGTATTCATTACCATGACTACTGACCCATGAAGATCCGGGTTAGAATTGGTCTTCAGTAACCTAAGGGGATCGGGTGGTCAGACTCGCTGACTTGGTTGACACATGTCATGGTGGGATTGGACAGGTTTGACTCGCTGACTTGGTTGACACATGTCATGGTAAGGGGATTGGATGGTCAGGCTTGCTGACTTGGTTGACACATGCCATGGTAAGGGGATCGGGTGGTCAGGCTTGCTGACTTGGTTGTCACATGTCATGGTAAGGGGATTGGGTGGTCAGGCTTGCTGACTTGGTTGACACATGTCATTGTAAGGGGATTGGGTGGTCAGGCTTGCTGACTTGGTTGACACATGTCATGATATACCAATTGCGTATGTCGATGCTCATGATGTTGATCACTGGATTGTCTGGTCCAGACTTGATTATTTACATACCGCCGCCATATAGCTGGAATATTGCTGAATGCTGCATTAAACAACAAACCAACCAACCATGACAACCAATATCAACCTACAAATACACACCCAGTCCTTGGTTCCCAACTTACAGTGGGTGAAATCTAACCCTGCTTCCTGAAAAGCAACAGAATCCTGCAGTGTCAGAGATATGAAACTAGATCAAATTGGAACATGTCAGCGAGTCTCATCATAGCAATAGTTTCCTGCATTCAGGTGGTATGACAATGTTTCAGCACTATTCAACATTAGAAACCGACTGACCAATGAGCACAATGAAAACTCATCAGCAACAAAGATGAATTAACATCAACTGATGAGGATGAGTGTCAGTGCCTTGCAAGGAATTGTTGGGATTTCATCACACTGTTTCCTGATTTGCTAACAATAGAACAGCAGGGGCTTGTGTTGCATTATTGTGCAGTATTCAGACACTGACTTTGTATTTTTTACATTATATTTGATTTAAAAATGTCTGTGATGCTGTCATTGTTGACTTACCTATTTATGATTCATACGCTGTAAAGGGGTAAAACTCTGTTTTACAAGTAAAGAGTGAGTGAGTGAGTTTAGTTTTACGCCGCACTCATCAATATTCCAGCTATATGGCGGAGGTCTGTAAATAATCGAGTCTGGACCAGACAATCCAGTGATCAACAGCATGAGCATCGATCTGCGCAATTGGGAGCCAATGACGTGTGTCAACCAAGTCAACGAGCCTGACCACCCGATCCTGTTAGTTCAGTCGCATCTTACGACAAGCATGACATGGAACACCAGACACTGGCTATGAAGGCTTTGGGGGCGATGGGGTAGCCTGGTGGTTAAAGCGTCTGCTCGTCATGCCGAAGACCAGGGTTCAATTCCCCACATGGGTACAATGTGTGAAGCCCATTTCTGGTGTCCCCCTCTGTGATTTTGCTGGAGTATTCCTATGCGGCGAAAAACCATACTCACTCACTCAGCAATGTTTACTGTCACTGATAACCATGATAAATGAGCATAATTCACTTGCTTAATCATTCATGGAAATAAACATGATTAAAAAGCTGTTTGACAGGGACACAGTATGTTACAAGGGATCAAATTTGTTCGCCAAGACAATCACAAATGTGAACATCATTCAATTTCACATCAAGGCAAAATGGTAGATTCACACGAGAGATCGTGTACCACAAACGACATAAAATGAAGGCATTCACACAAAGTTGAATCACAGATGACCAACTGGACCTAGCGCTAGTAGCTGGACAAAAGACCAAAACTGTATTGTAGTTTTGGGATTATAAATTTTAGGATGCAAATATATGATTTTTCATTTGATCTGGCTGTATGAGTCACAACCTATATTCATTGTATTGCCAATATATGCTATATTGTACAAAATATGTACCTTATGTACAATGATAAATAAAACATGCACTGTATGGAATAAAGAATAGGACAAAAGTCAACTGGATGAATGGCTGGGAGGATGACTGACTGGAAATAATATCCTATTCAGTTGCCACTGAGAAGTTTATCGAGTGTAAAGGTTTGCCGAGGTGCATGTTAAGCCCCCCCCCCCTCCAAATATGTCCATTTCCAGTAACCTGACCGACCTTATCCCAAACCCACCCGACCCTAAATCTTTTTTTTTAACCAAGTCAAAATCATGACTGGAGTGCATTTCAACTCATCAACTCAAATCGAGTATATGTTCATGTTTTTCAGTATACGTAGGGCTAAAATGCATTGCATTGAATTGGCATAATGGGCTCTCATTGACAAAACCTGCAAATAAATAACATAAATATTGATAGAAATCTTTCAATGTTTCATCACAAGACATTGTCACTACATGATATGGTATCCTTGTAAGACCATCTCAGGTGCCCACCTGGTGCTACTAAAATAAAAAAAAAAAAAAAATAGAACCAACCCACCTACCCTAGTTTTAAAAAGAATGTAACAGGAAACGAACATATATATATTTTTTTTGGCCTTAGCTTAATTGCAAATACATGCAACCTGACACAACAGAGGACATATAACAACAAACTCGAGTTTGGGTTACAACTTTAGATGGCCCTGTTAACTATACAAGATAATATTACCAACTCATAACCATCTTGAAAACGAATTGAGTGTGTTTCCAACCAATTAATTTTTTAACCGTGATTAGGTAATCACTTCCTCTTCATGGTATTCATTCTAAATTAGCCATCTTGGTCATCAGCAATGTTACTCAATTTCCCTTGCACTCGTCTTGTCCGTATACTTTCTCAGCATCAAATATAGTAAAATGTCTCTTATTTGTCTAGTCGGCTTAGTTTTTAGCAAAACTCCATTTCAGGGCTAAAAAGTACTGAAAACAATGCCAAACATTCTCAAAAATGTTTTGAATGGATCACTATTCATGAACATCAGAAACAAAATAGCACTGTAGTTATTATTGGATTTTCTCAGTTTTCTTGCAGTTAAAATTCTTTTCGGCTTGACATCTGTTTGAAAACTAATCAGTAGATTGTTATATTCATACGTAAGTAACAGCTTAGTCTGCTGTTTTTAACAACAATCAGCAGTATTCTAGCTGTAATGAACCGTGAAGATCCGGGTTAGAATTGATCTTCAGTAACCCATGCTTGTCGTAAGAGGCGACTAACGGGATCGGGTGGTCAGGCTTACTGACTTTGTTGACACATGTCATCGTATCCGAATTGCGTAGATGGATGCTTATGCAGTTGATCACTGGATTGTCTTGTCCAGACTCAGTTATTTACAGACCGTCGCCATATTGCTGGAATATTGCTGAGTGTGGCGTAAAACTAAACTCCCTCACTCACTCTAGCTGTAACGATAGCTACGTCTAGGATAGAAAAACTACTGATACTATGGACAACATTTCAAGCCATCGAGGTACCAATACAAAAACATGCGATCAACCTAGTCATTGAGTTTGACCTACCAGTCTATTTTAGTTACCTATTGCCACATGTATACATTCCTGTAAATTAACCCAACACTGATTCCCCACAAATGGCAACAATCATCTATGGCTTAATGTATCCATGTATGAATATTATCAGTGGAATGATGCATACATGTAGCATCAGTGGAATAGTGTATGCATGTTCACTCAAAAACTGCATATTGTATGCCTGTAATGGTACCCGGGAGGAAAAGTCTTATTAACCTTCTGGTGCCTCTCAGGCAGCTTGGGTTATCTGGGTTAAATGTTCAACATGATGGATGCGCTTAGAGCATGCCCATGCAATGTGGAGTTCAGCGCTATATACAAGTGATATAAGTGGCCTTAATTACTTTCATTATAGTTTGAACAGATATGAAATTACAAGTTATTTTTCATCACCCATCAATGACTGGGCCACAGGAAGTTAATGCATTGGACCTATTTGATCGAAAAATTATCAACAATGTTTTACAAATACAAATAATCATGATACCATCAGCTGATTAATGTATGCATGTATGAATGAAAATACTTTGTACATAAAATTGATATCTGTGCATTAATGAATGCTTGATTGATATCAGTGAATATAAATATAAATACCACTGATAACTTCAAGTAACTAATAAAAATACATCACTTGATTTAAAAACTGCATTGTTAAAATTGGTTAAGTTGAATAGGTAATTGTCCCATTGAGATTTGCTGCATTCACAAACAAGACTATTTAAATAAGAAAGAAGACGTTTGAAGTACACAAACCATTACCTAACAGTGTATCTTGATCATATACAATTTAATTTATTCATTCATTTCCATAATCACCATATCCATGTTCATAACGTAGATCCATCATTAACTTATCAATTTTTGTAAAGTTTCATATGGTCATTATACATAGACTCATACTCCATCAAAACCAGTAACATCTCCCCAATGATCATTTCAAATTGATCACATTTCAATGACAAATGGTAATACGACGTTTGTGATAAAGCTATCTTGCTCGTGGACGTATCGATCAATCTCATTTGGCTATCTTTCACTGTCTGATACTGGGCACCTGTCAATGTCTTCACTAGACGACATGCTCAAATGCCATTGTGAACTGAAAGTCTGACCGCTCTCTTCAAGTTAATATCATATGACATTCAAAGTAGCAGATCACTCTTACCGGTTCTTTCGTCTCTGTGTATCACATTTCGTCATCAAAACAGTAAAACAAACCAAAACTTGTCAAACACTTACAAGGAACACGGAAGTATAATTTGCGAATTCTGGTCGTAGTTCTGATTTTACCGAGGCATGTGAAAAGAGTAACTTCTGAAACGAAATACACTAATCAAGTCGATATGGCCATAAATCCTCCAAATATGATATGTATCATTTTTATTCCATTGTTCATACTTACTTTCGATTATGTTTTACTTCATATAAACATCATACGTTAACTTTCACAATGTGTTTGGTAATATCGAAACCGTTTCATTCATCATTCTACTTTTCATAATTGTCGATTGAAAACAACGAAACTGAGCTCTCTTGTGCAGACAAAAGCATCTGGATACAATCTAATAATTTCAGCTTTTGTCTTAATTTATGTTAAGGTGGGTTGGCTAGAATGTTGATGTGTATTAGCTGACATATGATTACTTATACGTTGATTGATTGTCGGTGTATCATCACTGTCTATCATTGCAATATACCGGATGCCGATCACAATGATTCGTTCGTCTCCCAGGCCGGAAGGAAATTTATTTATTGGATGCCAAGCATCAGAGCGCAACATCTAATATCATTTAAATTGCGTCGTTGAAATATTCAGGCTTACAATGCAATGATTATGCAAACTACGAACTAGAGCATGTTATGCCAGACGAAGGGAGGTAATTTCTTCCTGTGAATTACCTCCCCTATACTGACGTATTAGTCGTGGCCTTTTCCCTTTATCTTCAACGGAGACGATTTAGTTTGCCCATTAAAACAATGAACCAATATTGCTATCATTTCAAAGAAAAGAGGGCTAGAATGCACTTTACCGGGCGCAGCCCTCGCTGCTCCCTCTACGATCCTTAGGGTTTAGGGCTAGGGTATGGCACTCTTTACGATCCTTAGGGTTTAGGGTTAGGCACCCTTTACGATCCTTAGGGTTAGGGGTTAGGGAAACCCAGCAGCGCTAATTAATCTGAAAAAGTGCGCACGGTAAAGTGCAGTAATCCCGAAAAGAGTAATGATTGGGTAAGAATTCCTCCCGTTCCCCATCCCAAATAATATATATATAACAACAATTACTAGTAGAGAACTCATAAAGATAAGTAAAAGCCCCAAAATTAATTACAATATATAGGGTCGGACCACATTGCGTTACCTCTGTTAATCTGCGGAAGAAAGAAATGGGGGAACGAAAGGAACTCTTTCCATTGATTGTTATGGATTTTGTCATTTTCAGACAATCCCTTGAATACTGTTATTTAACAAAATCTGACTAAGTACTGGCAAACAATTTGCTTGGATACCGTGAATTTTATGCAGTAATAATATATTTTATTTAAAATGTTGAGTGTTCAAATTCATTTGATACAATATGTTGATGCATATTCCATAGATCAATTACCACCTTTTTCCATTCATAATGATTTGGTTGACATGTCATCAGTTCCCAATTGTGCAGATGGATGCTCATGCTGTTAATTACTAGATTGTCTGGTCCAGGCTGGATTATTTACAGACAGCCGCCATATAGCTGGAATATTGCTGAGTGCGGCGTAAAACTAAACTCACTCACTCATAATTATAGTTTATTTGGCTCAAAAGAGGACCGATGAATTGCAGTCGAACTCAAAAAGTGATAAACATATAATGCTCAATGAAACGCTGATCATAATAAAAACACCAGACCAACTGTGTGAGATTTTTGCAGGATTTATGTCCTGAAAATACAAAGGTTGTTTAACAAACTATCATTTTTAAAATTTTGACACAGTTCACTATTTGTTATGAGGGAGGAGTGCAAAGAGAGGAATAGCCAGGTGTACGCGGAGCACGTGCACAAGTGCCGACAAAGCTATTGATTCATTTACCTGAGCTGTGCCGTATTCATCCTTTCTCGCACACCTGGCTGTCTCTTTCTCTGCACTCCTCCCTCGTACCAAATAGTGAAGTGTGTAAATATTTTAATGATATTTTGTTAGACAACGTTTGTATTTTTTAGGACATAAATTCTGCCAAAAACTCACAGTCAGTCTGATGTTTTTATTATGATGGACTATAATTAGGTTCTCAGTCCTCACAATCCATGGAAAAGCCAACTAAAATAGATGTCAACATTTATTGCTGAGACTGGAGGCTTTACCATCACAGGCCTACCATACAAACGGTAAACAAATCATCAAAACTGAACTCATATACGTCAAAACAGAACACATACCCCCAAAATAGGAAAATAAACTTCCAAAACTGCAAGAATATCCTCAAAAACCGAAGCAATACATCTGTAATGGAAGACCAATCGTTTGAAATGGAAACAAAACTCGCCTATCAGCTACAAGAGTGCGCGAGAACAGTCGCCGGGCGTACAAAACGGCATTCATAGCATCCCAACACAACAGTCATAGCATCCCGAAATGGCATACGAATCGTCAAAGATGGCGGTGAGGGGAGATGAATAGGCTTTGGTACATAATGTTTTTCCTCACTATGAGTCTAATCTTGAAATTTTGATATCGGGATGTAGCACATCAGCCCCGTATTGTAGTAAGCTTCAAACCTATGTCCATACTTCTCAGTGTCAGGCTTTCAATTCTGCACAATGTGGTCCCTCGTTCGACTGAATAGGATTTGTTGTCAACATGCCGTGCTACTTTTTTTCTCTTCAGTTTTGTAAATAAAGTATTCATAGCATCACATTCAACATTACTATATTTTAGTAATTTAAAACGTTTACAAAAACTTTGTTCACTCTCCGTGATCTAAATGATCATTTTTTACTTTGACTTCCCAAAGTGCCTTTATTTTTTTTAATTTCTCAAACTTGTATTCACAGATTCCTGAGAGAGACGTGTCAGTCCTCTTGTCATCTGTGTCCTCAGACATATTCTTCTTAGTTTGGGGGCGGTGGGGTAGCCTACCCCGCCCTGATATTGCTGGAATATTGCTAAAAGTGGCATAAATCTAAACACACTCACTCTTCTTAGTTTGTATGTTTGTATGCCATCGCTGTACGTATGGTCATGTTCTCAGACGAAGATCTTCTAGTTTCATCTTACTTTATTGAAATCATTAAGTGAATATATTTCTTTCTGATACCTCTGTGATACCAAACCTTCCGAAAATTCCAATGTTTGAGTGTATGCCATGTAAAAAAGAAATTCAAAAGTCGGGTAACATTGCGTTCTCGTCAGAGAAAGAACATGAACTTGCTTATAATTTCAACTGTGTCTCAGGAAGATTTTATCATTCTCCAATTTTATCTTTTCCATGTACTCCAAACTATTCCATGCAATCCCAAACATTTTACATTATTTAACAAAAACATAAAGCTTAACATGAGGTACAAACATGCATCCGTCTTTGTTCTTGTAAGTCTCAAGGAGTCGTCTCTTGTTGGCTTGAAAAAGAAATCCCTGCCCTAATTTTAAAGTGTGCGAGTGCAAACTCGATCCACTGATTATAAATCAGTGGATAGAGTTTGCACTCGCATACTTCAAAAATGATCACTTAGATATGCAATTCACGGAGAATGAACAAAGTTTTTGTAAACTTTTTAAATCACTTAAATATAGTAATGTTGAATGTGACACTATGAATACTTTATTTACAAAACTGAAGAGAAAAAGTAGCACTGTTGACAACAAATCCTATTCAGTCGAACGAGGAACCACATTGTGCAGAATTGAAAGCCTGACACTGAATAGTATTGATATAGGTTTGAAGCTTACTACAATAGGGGGTCCATACATCCTTATATAAAATTTTCAAGATTAGACTCATAGTGAGGAAAAAAAATATGTACCAAAGCCTATTCGTCTCCCCTCACCGCCATTTTTGACGATTTGTATGCCGTTTCGGGATGCTATGACTGCCGTGTTGGGATGCTATGAATGCCATTTCGTACGCTCGGCGACCGTTCTCGTATGCTGTTGTAGCTGATACGCAAGTTTTGTTTCCATTTCAAACGATTACTCTTCTATTACAGATGTACTGTTTGGGTTTTAGAGGATATTCTTGCAGTTTTGGTGATTAGTGTTCTGTTTTGGTGTATATGAGTTCAGTTTTGATGATTTGTTTACCGTTTGTATGGTAGGCCTACATCATGTGGATAGAAAACCAAATACATTGTATGGGACACTCAGGAGTTATCTTGGGGAGCAAGCGATAGTCTGTGGCTGACAAACTGATTTCTTAGAATTGTTCGATTTCTGCCATATCATTACATATGCCCATAAGCCTAAAACTTATTTGAAAAAGGGATTTATCAAATTAGATAAGATCAGTAATTGGCATGTTGACCCAGTGAGCATGGTGAGATAATTGCTTACTGGAGAAAAAATTGTCAGTCATATCGAGCAAGCTATTTTGATAAACTGAATTTATTTCATCCCACTTGTCAATTATCATGTACATGCTACACAGTATGTTCTGTCTGGTAGGACCCTGGTATGGTATCAACATCTGTGTATCGCAGTAACATACTGCCATTTAAGTTGAATTTCAGAAAGAAAACTTTCCATGGTTCTGTTCCCTGAAACATTCATCAAATGTAGTTTGTTCATTAACAGCTGATTTACACTAAAAGGGTCCAGCAATGTATGATAGTCTTACACCACCTTATTTGAACAAATGCACCCATTCCACCAGACTCATCTCCATTATCATGATTATCCTCCTGATTTTAACATAAGAATATTGTTATCAATCACACCACTTTGCGTTTATGTATTCTAAACAGTGGACGTTAAACCGAAATAATTTTCAGAACAAATATATGTCATGATGTAAGTGCTGTTTAATACTAAAACAGCCTTAAACAGCTCTTATTGAATTTCAGGCCGGTGGGGTAACCTAGTGGTTAAAGTGTTTTCTCTTTCTCGTCATGCCGAAGACCCGGGTTTGATTCCCCACATGGGTACAATGCGTGAAGGACATTTCTGGTGTCCCCCGCTGTGATATTGCTGGAATATTGCTGAGGGTGGTGTAAAAACAAACTCGCTCACTTGCCACACTCACTGAATTCTGACAGTGGTTTGGAAACTGACCATTCAAAAAATTAGATCACTATGTTTGCTTGAGTATATAGTTTGAAGTTATATCATCCTTATGATAAGTGGTGTTCCGATGATCAGAAATAGTAAAAAATTGATTGAAAGAAGGATTAAAATTGATTATCGATTGTAAAAAATATATTTTCAATTAATCTGAATTTTGTTGTTTTAGCATAGCACACTTGAATGAAGTAAAGTAAAAATTAAATTTGACAAATATTCACGAACAATCATGCACTCAACAGCGTAAAGCTATGCGCGTTGTAACATTTGAGCCACTTTTCTTGTTTAATTACAATTCCAGTGTCTTTCTTGCATGCGTGTATTTCATTGCCTGACAGTATTTTTATAAAAAACATTCGTTAGAAAAAATCTGGGGGAAAACCCTTGAAATTGGTGATAACATTAAATATGTATATACTTCAATTATAATCGATAATCGTTCACCACAATCCTCCGGTAATCGATAGTGGATTATGATGTATGTTATTTCACAGACTGCAGCAGTGACTTGTCATGGCTGAAAACCAGGGTGTTAGTGCATTCCCGCTCCCTCCTATGCAGTATGCCGTGATCTACACTGATGAAAATATGAAGAAAGGCAGGACACCACACCCTCCACCACCCATACAGGTAACTATGGCTGACTGAAACGGTAACTTTCCAGTATGGTAGACCTGCTCCTGGAGGAAGTGCTGTAATTTGCCTTTTCTTGTGTATTCTGCAAGACCCTTTTCTTAGTCGGAGTGCTCTTTCAGTGGTCAATTTACTGCCAAGTTTGCAGAGTTAGTGAGTGAATGGTCCTTTTGCAGCATCAGCAATCTTTGAGTTATTGACGAGGATTGTCTGCATTCTGCCTTGGGTTGTATAAACTTTATCTTGCCTCACACATAAATGTCGTTTTCTGATTGGCTGAGCTCTTCTATTATTTTCAATGTACCCCGCTTGCAAGCAAGTAACATTTTCTATGTACCCCGCTGGGAATGACGAACTCATTTGGTACTTCGTAGTAGTAATTCTTTATCTCAAATAACATTGCATCATGTATGATGTACGGAAATTACCAATGTTTTGCGAATGCAAATCGATGGAAGGGAGATAACTCTAAATTCGTTTATCTTGTGGTCTGGTACTCCATACTATAATCCAATACACATGCTTTAAACATTTCAAAAAGACTACCAGTTGTCCGACTTCCATTTTTGTGATAGTCACGGTGGCTGAACAGGCTAGGCGTCTGACTTTGTGTGCTGGCGATTAGGTGCCTGACTCTGAGTGTGTTGGTTCGAATCCCAGATGGGACTCAACCCAACAAAAGTACTAGAATCTGTACTTTACTAGGAAAGTGTAATCCCAAATATAACATGTTTCATCCCGACTGCTACAAGTCAACCATCCCAACCCATACAAATTTCTCACTTGAAGAAAGATTGCCTAATATAGTGCATCTGAAATGTGTAAGGATTAGGTTCTGATGGTCATTTTTTCAGTTAAGCATTGTATGAAACAGTGATTGCAAATCTGTACATGTACTTTCAATTAGGTGTAAAGATTTTTAAAATGTTGATGGTGTGCAAATTATCATCGATGTTAACTTAATAAACATAGAACATCCAAATTATCACAGTATGTATATGAAATTATCAAAATGACATTGTACCTCTTTTTCATTAGAAAACACTCTCTCTATGCGTACACACTAGTAAACTGTGATGTAGGATTGGTGCACACTAACTTTGCTTTGATACACTTGATTCTAGCAAATTAGGGCTCCTTTGCCTTTAGGCAGGAGACCTATTGTAATCGTTAATGTTTTTATTATTATTTCTTATTCCGCCGTATTTTGTACCAGCCCTACAAAAAGCACCGCTGGACAGAATCGCTTGAAAAAAATTACCATTGTACCGACAGTGCTGAAGTCGTTTGTGCAAAAATCTCAAGGCTCTAGGCCCAATAGCAAAGGAGAGATAATTCAAAATTAATTCAAAATTTTCAATTTCCAAAGCAATAATCTCCGAAACTACAAGTCCGATAACTACCAAATTTCTGGAGCAGGTCTGGAATCCGATTACCTTCAATTTCAACTGCAGGATCCAAGGGGCTACGAGGCACCGTTTGGCCGCCATATTGGATTTAAGGAAATTTCACGTTTTTGACGGGTAGGCATTTCTGCAATCCATAACTCTGAATGTATGATGTCTAGAACTCTGCAAATTTGCACATATAGTGTATATACCTCAGATATGAATATCCTAAAGCTATGTTGCGATATCTTGAATAGTTACGGACATCAAAAAAACTATTTGAGACGTTCCCCGAATGAAAGAAAAAGAGTGCTAAACAAACTGACCCTCATCTCCAGGCTGAACACGCTAAATATGACGCAAACAGACTGTAAACAACGTACCAGTCATCATAAATAATGCTTACATTCAGAAACCCAAAGTTTGGGCAGATTAAACGAAATAGGGACTTCTTTATATCACCGACGGCCCAGGGATACATTGCCGAATGTGTCATAAGTTTCATCGACATTTACGGCACGGCAGATTACCCGTGCAAAGCATGCGACAGTCTGAAGGAAAGCGCAAGGACGATATCTTCTATAAAGCGACTACCACTGCAAAGCGTGGTCCACGTGCATATATGGGAGACGATGTCAATTTCAATTGACAATGACAAGGCTGTCCAGCGTGAGCGGGTTAAACACAAGCTAAACGATACTGAAGTAACAAATAGTATGTCTAAGTGTATTTTTAAAGACAAGTGTTATGTGCCAAAAACCCAGAGCGTTACACAAAATTAAAATACAGTGCAGTAGAGGTGTTATATCTTCATTGAAATTCAGTCTTTTGCAAGGGGTATGTCTTTAGGCAGCTTTTAAAGATTGTCAATGAATGAGCGTTCCGGGTCAGGGTAAAAGTTCTAGCTGTGGTCTAAGGGGGGTAACTCTGGTCTAGCTGAAGTAAGCGCTAGTAAAATCGGATCCGGTTTTGCAATGCCCGAAAAGTAATACGCTTCTGCTAACAATTCGGTGCTGTTTGAATGGATTTTAAAACTTCATAGGTGACCTGTATCGCGGTGTTACGTATTTTCCAGTATATATACCTGCTCTCGATTCACAAATTCAGTTGCAACAGCCCGAGTGTAACAGTGTAATGGATACTGATACAAAACTACTGAAGTACCTTAACTGCTGTGTAATCACAAGTTCACTTGCGTTAGCGTGAGTGTGACTGACTGATTGAGTTTAGTTTTACGCCGCAGTCAGCAATATTCAAGCTATATGGCAGTACTTTACATCACCGACGGCCCAGGGATACATTGCCGAATGTTTCAAAGAGTTTCTCACACATTTACGACACACGGCACATTACCCGTGCAAAACATGCGACAGTCTGAAGAAAAGCGCGTGGACGATTATAGCCGCTCCTTCAACCGCGCTGTTTGCAATTGATTCCACACAAACGCAGACAAGTTGTGCACGTTTATTCACCGTGTCAGCATGGATAGCACTTGAAAAGTAATAGGTAAGTATGCAGTCATAACATCTACATCTATATCTACATATCAACATGTGCATGGGATACCTTGGCGACTCTTTGTCGGCTTAATTTCCCCCTCATGATATGTCCTATAAAGAGACTACCACTGCAAAGCGTGGTTCACGTGCAGATATGGGAGACGAGAGAAGTGTGTATGGTTGCGAAAGCTATGTAAATGTGCAAATGCCGCGCTCTATCGATCTGCCCTTTCCAAGTTTAGATCCGGTTCTGCACCTCTAAAGTTGGAAACAGGCAGATATTCAAATATGCATGTAAATGAAAGAGTGTGTTTTCAATGTAGTGATAAGATTTAAGTCGAACGTCATGTACTGTTGGCATGTCCGCTGTACGATGATCTACGTGAAAGTTTATATGGCCATATGTGGTTCAGCTATCCCAACTTCCTAGATTTATGTTATAATAAAGAAATGATTTTACTATTTAAAGAACATGTTTATTTTACAGCCAAAACCTGCGTTTATATTCTTCAAAGAAGAAAACTTATTTTATGCGGCTAAATCCTTAGTGTACCTTTTATCATATATGCCACTTCTATGTAATAGTCTCTCATAACCCCTTAATTGTGGCTCATTTTATGTATATGTCTGTATATATCTGTACTTTTACATGAGGTGAGACTTAAGTAAAATATTTGTCTGTCTTCTCAGGACGTGGACAGACGGTTTTCCTTGATGTCGTCTGTTTTAAGTAAGGGATTAACTGGTCGGGAAGTGTTAAAATCTTAACTGTTACCGGAATTGTGAATGTTTCGTGAGTCTGTTCACTCTGGTAGTTCACTCTGGTAAGCATGGTTAGCATGTGACTATGATAGGTGAGTGAGTTCACTCAGAAATCGCTTGCAGTGTTGACTGATTTCATAAAATGTGTTCACTCCGATAAGTGTACACGCTAGGTGAGTAATAATCACTGTCAGGAAATTGTTGCTACAGTTAGATTACAAATTACTTCTGACATTTCGAGGCGGAAGATATTTCTGCGTGAATTGACACACATACAGAATCCTGAAGAGAAGAAGAAATGACTTGTGTTCGTGGCATCAAGTGTTGTAAATCAACTGTATCTACAGGTAACGACATCCTCACACAACCACCCCGCTGATCCAAATGAAACTGAGATTTGTCGATGTTTAATAACCGTGGGAACATTAGCGTCATTGCCGACACAGTGTATTATAATTTTATTAAAACTGTAAATAAACCCTTGTTTCGTTTCCTTATACTTACGCAGTCTAGTATTGCCTGAAGTCTTGCAATCACAAACTCTGTCTACTGTCTGGCGTTAATTAGCTTAGTAACCCACAGTGGACACATTTTTCTAGACTTTGTTTTTACACGACTTAGGATGTCCACGTCCCGAGAATACCCCTACTGGAGTACCTTAGTTGCTGTAAAACCACATGTTCACTTGTGTCAGCGTGAGAGGAACAGCTTTATGGATATTGATAAACGCTACAGAAATACGTGCTTCGTGTCGACATGTCTTTTTGGTTGCTGTTGATATTTAGATGGAAATGGTGTCTACCAACAGTGCAGAAAAAATCCGCACTAAACTCGCCAGGTACCTCTATCAGTAGCAATGCACCATAATAAAGAGCATGAAAATGTCATTCTTTCGGTAAAATGACACATTAGTTGTGTTTACTGACTGTTAAATGTGAATCACGACTTGTCAGCTACATGTGACGTACATTTAGATTCACATAATGTCAGTCACAGTGAACCTTTCAAAGTATTTAGTTGAGCATTTTCTGTTTCTTTGACCGTTTGAACAAAGGGTTCTTCTGTTTTAATATTCATGATACCTAAGTGATATTATTTAATGTACGAAAATAGGTTTCGTGATGAGTTTATCGAAACTTAATGACCTTCCAGTACTTCCAGTCGAAGAGCATTCGACTAGCAGTGATATGATTCATATTAACTAATACCATTACTACATTCATGAGATATGTGAGAGATGCAAAAGGCTCCAAAGAAGTAAATCCAAGGAGCCCTACATCGCTGCTCGTAGCTATATTTCATACTTGTAACTATATATTGTCATTTAAATCAATCAATCACATTGTGAGCAGAAATGAGGAGCCTACAGTCATTGATACTCTAAAGTTATAAAAACAATCATAAATTTTATTAACTTAACATACAATTTGTGTGTCTGTTTTCAGGATAACTACACCATGTTCGGGAGCTCCCTTCACAGCCGACGATGCCATCATTCGACCACTGGAGGCATCAGGCTGCAAGAGACTCTATCCTCAAAACTATGATCACAAACGTGAACTAAAGAAACTGAACCACTCAATTCTTGTGAACTTCTTGGACATGTTGGAAATCTTAATCCGTGCACCAGAATCTCCCAAACGAACAGAGAAACTGGAGGACCTGAACTTGTTGTTCATCAACCTGCACCACTTGGTGAATGAGTTCCGCCCCATCAGGCCCGCGAGACACTGAGAGTCATGCTTGAAGTCCAGAAAAACCAGAGGCTGGAGATCGCAGACCGATTCCAGCAGCACCTTGACAAGGTGAAAGAGTTAATAGAGAGCGCACTGGCCAAGCTCCCCGAGGACGTGAACCTCGACTCCAAGTTGCTGGTTGAGAGTGAACTGATGTTGGAGAATGCAGGCACACTGAATGATGCCTCTGATGATGGTGAGCAGTGTGACAGACTGGACAGCATGATGTGCGACATTGTGGATGGAATGAGCTGATGGTGATGTCCTTGTCTTGTGTTTGCATGTCATGTATGTTGCATTGTACCATGGGAAAAGTATTAAACACATTATCATGTACAATAACTCCATGTGTCTGTTATAGAATTGCCTTTTTTCCATATTAACATGATGATTTAAATAAGAAACTTGAGATCAAAATGTATTCACAAAAATGTAGAGAATAATAATTTAGAAGAACATTTTGGAGAAAATGCCTGAATGCAAGCCTTGGTTACTTATAGCTGAAGTCCACATGCTTCATTCTATCTTCCTGGTTTATCAAAGCCTTCTGTGTTGTCCATCACAATAACATTAATCATGTAACCTACCACCCTAAATACCTACACAAGACAAGAGTTACCCAGTGTGGAGGTAAAAACACCCACACTGACAGTAAAAGGCAGTCATGTTCGCCATTATAATTCAAACCAGATCATCTTGTATTTTGACCCGCAACTTCCACATATGTGAACTACAACTAAATGTCATTGTTTTACCAAGTATTATGTTTATTTGACCTATAAGTTGGACTGAATAAAATATACTGTACTGGGGCTCCTTTCACGAAGCAACCTTTACTAACGTTAACCTTAACTCCCATTCTTTAACATTGTACTAAGTTTACCTTAGTGACTTACGATCACCTTAGTGCTTAGTGAAAGGAGGCCCTAGGTCCCACCCACCAAACGTTCGCACTGCTATGTAAGCTTATGATAGATTATAGAGTTACGACAGGTCGTAACGTTAGGAACGCTTGGTGAATTGGGACCCTGTACTATAAGGTGGATCTATCCAGGTGCTGGTATCTGTTCAAATGTGGTTTATTTGTACTCAGACCACTGGATCCGTATGCATTCTGAGTCATTCACACGGGTGACAACACAGGCCCTCGTGTCTGCGCGAGAATTAAAGAGTTAAAAAATATATATACACAAAACTTTACACCAAAACGCAGCTGTTCACATGCATGATATTTGCACATGCTTTACAGCAATTTGATGCATGATCCTCGTGCAATTCATCTGCAATTCATCTTCATCTGGTGTTCAGTTGGTTCCCCCAAGTTATTGGCGAAATTCATCTTCGATGTAACCATACATATATATATACATAACATATAGTGAGTGCTTTAAGTGAGTGTAAACTTTTGATGGGTAGTATATGTATATATAAATTTGAGATGACCCCAGACTCGAAATGCAAATATGATGTATTGTACTGGGAAGCATTTGGAGTCGGGTGTGTCATCTCAAATTTTTATATATTTATGTTAAAGTTTTAATCCTCGCAAAGACACGATGGCCTGTAGGGTGACAACACACGTCCTGACACCTGTATTTTTGGTGTAAACAAATAAGAGATTCGAAATTACAAAATGAAAAAACAGTTAAGACCAATTACCAATCATTTAGCAAAGAATACACCATACATACACGCTCATGTTTTCGAAGCACGAACAATTAACGAACATGAAACCAAAGAACACGTGTAATCAGGCACAAGATAGAAAAAATAAGACTTTTAATTTTTGACGTGCACAACTGGTGGCTTAAATACGGAGTATAGAACAGTGCCGTTCTTATAGATCATTACAAATACGGTGAGTCAGTCTCATGAAAATAGATCTTTCACTCCGCTACTATACCTTTGTACATGATAATGTAACAAACTGACTGAACCGTACATAGGACTTTGTCTTGTCGCTCCAAACTTTGTTCATGGTCGTCACCTCATATTATGTTCATTATCGTAACTACAGCTTTGTTCATAGATGTCTGTTACCCGTGAAGTCAGGGTTGGAATATTGATCTTCAGTCACCCAGGCTTGTCGTAAGAGGCGACTAACGGGATCGGGTGGTCAGGCTCGCTGACTTGGTTGCCACAAGTCATCGGTTCCCAATTGCGCAGATCGATGCTCATTCTGTTGATCATTGGACTGACTTGATTATTTACAGACCGCGGCCATATAGCTTGAATATTGCTGAGTGCGGCGTAAACCTAAACTCACTCACTCATAGTTGTCTGTTTGGGTTTGATCTTTGTCGTCCAAGGCGCCCTTCAACCCAAATGCACTCTCTCACTTCTTCGTGATGATCGTCACTTGAGACTGCTTACGACCGTCACTTCAGCAGTAAACGGACATAGAGACCTGACAAATTAGCGTAATATACAGTACCTATGTCCATATAATCTGTCTGTAAGAAGGGCATCGTTCAATATATTATTGTTTCTTGAACAACGTTGGTCAATAATGTGACTGTTGTGTGTGTATAAAACCCAATAATCAGAACATTTGTATAGCGCTGATCTCCACACCTCTGGGCATGCTCTTAGCGCATACAACAGTTCAAGTCAATTTTAATATCTCCCAAAGCGATAGGTCTTGAGATGACCTGAGATGGCTTTAAAAATGTCAAGTGAGGGAGAGCATCTCAGATCCTAGGGATGAGAGTTCCAAAGTACAGTACAGTACGCATACTGAAAGGTTCTGGCACCCAATCATTTTAACACAAAGGAGGAACGGATCAGCCGAGTGTAGGCTTCGTGTAGGCTTCGTGTAGGCTGGCAGACAGATGTTAAAGTTTGTAGGTATGGAGAAGATGTCTTGTGAACAGCCTGGTATGTCAGTGACAGAATTTTGAACTGTATCCCAACGAGATATGGCTGAATGAGTCAATGTGTATGGTCCAGCGAGTCTTGAAAAGGCACTCCGGTGACTCACATCTTGAGCATCACCCTACGCGTTAGGATACGAAGACATGCATCTAGACCAAGACAGCGAACCTGACCATCCGGTCCCGTTAGTCGCCATTTTCCGACAAGATGAGTATATGAAGGTCAACTCTACAATTAACAGTCACTGAACAAGGTTACTGGTCTCGGGATGGCTTACAACAGGCAACTGTGGCACCACTTGTCATCCCTTTAAGTCGTGACTATGACACTACGACAGACGAGGAACCGACAGGTCTCCCGGAATAGATTTTGAGATGTCCCCCGCCATGACTGGCTGTTCCGTTTCTGCGGTTTCACCCCGCCGCGACAGATAACAACTTTTGCGTTTTCAATGATGATAGTTTCTTAAACAACTTTTTTGGTGGAGTCCGGAAAATTTTCAAATATAAGAAAGCTGTTGGGTATTAGTAAATGATTAACATGTGTACTATTTATATTTATGTGGCAATTTTGTACAATGATAAAATTTGCAATTCATCGGCCCGTTTCTGTCTCAAACGGACTGGGGTTTTTGTTTGTATTTTTGTAACACTGGATCTTCATGGCTGGTATCTGTAATACCTTAAAGGTTGGAACCCATAACACTCATGAGGTCTACCTAGCCCTCCAGTGACTGCAAGTAGACCATGGGGCGACAGGGTAGCCTTGTGGTTAAAGGTTCGCTCGTCACGCCGGAGACCCGGGTTTGATTCCCCACATGGATACAATGTGTGAAGCCCATTTCTGGCGTCCCCCGTCATGATATTGCTGGAATATTGCTAAAGACTAAACTCACGCACTCAAATAGACCTCGACAAGCACAGTGTCCCCCTTTTCTCCTGTCTTTCGTCATTTCAATAATTCCCAAGTGAATTGCATCTTTAACAACATGTAAAGGGTTGGGACTAAGCTATAATTGACTGTTGGTCGAGGAGACGTCTCAATGGTGAATTTACCACCACGACAGAAGCTATTGTTTATAACTGTATCCTAATGTATTGAAACCCTGGGTTCGACAGAATAAGCCCCATTGTAGATAAGCGTAGTCATGACAGAAAATGTAAAAACCCATGACTTATTGTCACGACCAGCCGTAATGTCTATATGTGGGAGTAATCAATGGTGGAGAGATGACACGTGATTGCAGGGAGTTTTGTATGGTCCGCGCGACACTCTTCCGGACTGGTTTTTTTTCGTTCCTTGTATACGTCTAACACTGTGTTCCTCTTTTCTGTACATGTCAATATTATTGTCCCACAACGACAGAATTATGTGGTGTTTTTCCATGGCAAACCGGATGAAGGCACTCTAACATGAATACATTCAGAGACAGTTCAAGAATCTAGACTGAGAAGTGCGGCGTCTTGAACCGCATCATCACCTTTAGACTCTCTTCCTGACATTACAAAAGTCTTTGGTTTCAAAATGATAATTAAGGTAAAACCTATTTTTCTTCTTTTTTCAAAATACTCGTTTCAGTCATGTAAGTGATTTAAACAAGCTGCCACTAATATCCCGACTAGGATATTATATTTCAAGATGTGAAACATTTATTGGCCTTCAGTAACCCATGCTTGTCGTAAGAGGCGACTAACGGGATCGGGTGGTCAGGCTCGCTGACTTGGTTGACTCATGTTATCGGTTCCCAGTTACGTAGAGCGATGCTCATGATGCTGATCACTGGATTGTCTGGTCCAGACTTGATTATTTACAGACCGCCGCCATATAGCCGTAATATTGCTGAGTGCGGCGTTAAACGACAAACAAAACAAACAATAATATTTTTATTTACATATTTCACAGATCAAATACTGTCATAATATATAAACATAAAATACTCAACAGTTGTTTAAAAAATGGGGCACTGTTTCGACATTTCAGGTTTGTTTGTATTTCTGTGACGTGTTGCTAAATTCGGAGGCAATAGAGACGTATTGTCTGGGAGATCACAGACACTGAACAGTCGATAGTTGAGCAAGTGGCTGACGTGGCGTCAGTCAGCCCACAGCAGCAAAACAATATGCTACAACAGTCTTTGTTTACAAATAAAATGAATGCTTACTAGAAAACGTATAGAACCACGAACACGTGTGTGCGTGCGTGTATGCGGGCGCGCGTGCGCGCTCCAGTTTCCCATTTCAGTGTAGATTCAGAGGGTGTAAGTTATGTTTCATTTGAAACACATACATTGTCTTTGTGTAATACAAGTATTGGTTTAGTGGTGTAATAAGTGATTTTGTCATGACTTTCGAGATACCATATATTCTACACATGCAGGTATAACATGTTAGGTAAGTAATATCGCTTCATCTGATTAATATCAATAGCATTTTTGCATTACACTAGAAAATATATTCTCTTATACATTCGTATATTTGTAGCTTACGATGTCACCAAAAGTCGGGCAGCAAAATGTGTTCAATACCATTCATAAAATACCCGAGAACGCTAATCTTTAACCTGCACATAATTCCACAGGCAGGTATATTGGCAATACCAACCATTCTAATGACTGGTTACATAGAAAATTATTCGTTCAGCTAAAACTCAAATCATATACCATTATTAAAGTTTCCTGTGAAATGACAGGAGATCAACACTTTTTACTCCAATGAAAACGGTATCCATTAATTTATAAATGAACGTTGAAGTTTTAGCATATGTTAATGAAAGTGAATGCAATGCTAATATCAGAATTAACAATGGAAGTATAAGAGAAGCAAGTAAGAATCAATGCCAGTTGTAAATTCATTGGAATGTTGGTTCAAGATAATGAGTACTGAAAACATTCTGTTCGTTAATTGAAAGTTTAATCAATTGAGTGATGTCACAGATGTGTTTTAAATGATTACATAGTATATCGCCAAGGGTTATGGTTTGGTTTGGTTGTTGTTTAACGCCGCACTCAGCAATATTCCCGCTATATTGCCGCGGTCCGTAAATAATCAAGCCTGGACCAGACAATCCACTGATCAACAACATGAGCATCGATCTACGCAGTTGGGATACGATGACATGTGTCAACCAAGTCAGCGAGCCTGACCACCCGATCCCGTTAGTCGCTTCTTACGACAAGCATGGGTTACTGAAGACCAATTCTAACCCGGATCTTCACGGGTCCACTGTCAAGGGACCAGGTTCGACTCCTCTTGTGACCACTGTTCTGGTGTATCTCGCCGTGAGATATTGGACAAATCGGCGAAAACAAAGCTCCATGACAGTCATGGGAGACACAGAATAGCGTCTCAGACCCACACATATGTCATGGAAAGACATACATGTATCATTGTTTGTGGTTATGTATGGAGTCAACAATACCAAATCTAGGTTCACGCATCATTCTTGTTTTCATGCAGTTTAACTTACAAGTTCTTCTTGAACGAGTGAGTGAGTATAGTTTTAAGCCGCTTTTAGCAATATCACGGCGAGGGACACCAGAGATGGGCTTCACACATTGTACCCATGAGGGGAATCGAACCCGGGTCTTCGGCGTGACGAGCGGACGCTTTAACCCTATTGCCTCACGTTTTCTTGAAATGGCTTATAGTATCTCTGTATACAAATATGACGAAAACACTCATGTCGTTATAGTGAGTGGTGTATGGTACACACCAGTAAAACGTGTATCGCACTGTATACACATACGACACATTACACAAAATAATGTTAAAACATATTTCATTTACAAAATGAAAAGACCCCAGTGTATTCCACGATTCTGACTGTCTGACGTAGAATAGGAAATGGAGGTTATCTTTTGACAACTGTAAAAAGGATTTGCGATCCGGAACTACAACCTCAAAAACAGATTTATCGCGTGATCTCGCGTCATTGCAGCAACTTGCAACTGTTGAAACAATGTCTAAATATAGTGAGTGGGTATGGTTTTACGCCGCTTTTAGCAATATTCCAGCAATATCACAGAGGGGGACGCCTGAAATGGGCTTCACACATTGTACCCATGTGGTGAATCGAACCCGGGTCTTCGGCATGACGAGCCAACACTTTAACCACTAGGCTACCCCACCGAACCAGCTTAAAGGAGACTGTTAAGTAAAGAAGTGAATCAGGTTCTCAGCCCCAGAAGAATGGGCTGTTTTGTTTCCCCGATCAGCTCGGTTGTTGGAATTAATCTGTAAAAAATCCCGTAACAGCATATACATATTCAGGAAATGTAATGATTCTTTGCAACAGCAGATGGCACAACGATAAACCATCAACATCTACTGGTAGTCTAGATCACGGATTTTGTGCAGCCTTCTGATAAATGTAAATTGGCACGGCCCACAAGGACCCACGAAAGCTATGCATTTACAATGCCATTTAGAGAGTGGTCAAGTATAACACATGTTATGTTTGAGATTACACTTCCTCAGTAAAGTACAGATAAAACTTTTGTTGGGTTGAGTCCCGTCCGGGATTCGAACCAACACCCTCAGAGTCAGGCACCTAATCGCCAGTACACAAAGTCAGCGATCTATATATTGATTTGGTACAGGTCCTAGGCTTTGGCTGAAGGATTATGCAGACCAGGGTGCCGTTGTACAAAACAACCTTAGCGCTAAGGTTACCTTAAGTCTATGTTAGGGTATGGGAGTTACGGTCACCTTAGCAGAAAGATCGCTTTGTACAACGGTACCCCGAGTGTATAGTTCCTTCAAGAGTTGAAGGGAATTCTAGCTGTGTGTTTCATTCGAATAGTTGTATTTACGCTTCGATGAAATCATGCACTTGCTGTTTCTTCTACAGAAACTTTTACTGTCAGTTAGACCTTGCATAAATGTTCCTGAACTTGCGAACCCCAGCGGCTCGGATGTCTTTCATCCAGATCTTCAACGATGCCGCTCTGGTGGGTTTATGGTTACTCTGTGTTTCTATATATTCCATGATATATGATCGGTTGGAGTCGGATGCTGACCGGTTCTCTCCATCACCATACCGTGGAGACCTGTGTGAGTTCTACCATTTCAATGGAAGTATCCCTTTCATGCATTTTGAGACCGTTCTCAAAACGTCTTTGGAACATATAGTGTGACCAGAAATTTTTGAGAATTTTAGGAATATGTTTAATTGGATTTCTAGTATAAACAACCTTGACCAGCTATCAAGTGCTTGGTTTCATTCAAGAGAGACAACTCCGTTAATCCTTTTTCATTAGTTTGTGAAGAGTTATCCCCATTTGTTTACTTGCAAGCAGAAGACATTTTCAGTGATCCTCAGTATGGATGATTTAGAGAAGAGGAAGTTGATTTTAGAGTATTATAACAAGGACATCAGATCAGCTGAAGTGATTTCAAGTCGAACAGGCATCCCTTTGTCCACGGTTTATCATGTTTTGAAAAATATTGCAAATGGATATGGCATTGATCACCTGATAGGCGCTGGTAGGCCCAGAAAATTGACTGTCGGTGACAGGAGGCGGCTTGGTATTCTTGTTTCTAAAAACAAACGAAGGAGTTTAGAAAACTGAAGGCTGGATATGATTGATAGAGGAACTGTGGCTGTCTGTAAGGAGACAATTAGAACTGAGCTGCATGCAATGGGTTGGCAGAAAAGTCGAGGAATTCCATCACCGATCATGAAACCTGAACAAAAGGAGCGAAGGTTGAACTGGTGCTTACAGCATAGAAATTTTAACTGGGACAATGTGATTTTCTCAGATGAAAGTTGGGTGTGAAATTTAACGTGTGGGGTGGCACGTCTGTGTCAGGGGCAACGCCCCTCTGTGTATTTGAAGGGAATATGAACCGTGAGCGGTACACAGATATTCTCGAGGGACATTTACTTCTGCTCACGTGTTCTATGGAAATTTTGGATTTTCCAGCAGGACAACGACCCAAAACATCGTTCAAAGCATTCACAGGCCACAAATATGACATTATTAGATTGGCCAAGCTATAACCCTGACCTAAATCCAATAGAACATGTTTGGGGACTTATGAAGGAACGTGTCAATAAGAAAAAATCTGACAAATATTGCTGAAATGAAAGAAGAGGTGGTCCGATATTGGGACAGCATGGACCACGACTTTCTAACTTCTTTGATCAGTAGTATGCCCCGCCGCATTGAAGCGTGCATTGCTGCCCATGGTGACTTGACAAAACACTAATTGTTCACCTGTCTTTGAATCTGGAGTTATGTTCTGCTAATATTCACATTTAATACGTGAATGAGTGAAAAAAACAAAATTACAATCTTTATATTCTCAATAATTTCTGGTTGTACTGTACATGTTTCGCAACACCTCGTAATATTCAAAAGTAATAAATCATCACACTTTACATTGGTTGGTCATACAATTACTACAGTACTATACCTTTTGCAAAAGATGGGTGGAACTGGAATCACAGCACCACCACCTTGTTGTGTCTTGCCTTAAAAACACAAACTGTGGTTGGTTGGTTTCTTGCTAACGCCGCACTCAGCAATATTCCAGCCCGTAAATAAATGAGTCTGGACCAGACAATCCAGTGATCAACATCATGAGCATCGTTCTACGCAATTGGGATACGATGACATGTGTCAACCAAGTCAGCGACCTTGACCACCCGATCCCGTTAGTCGCCTCTTACGACAAGCATGGTTTGCTGAAGACCAATTCTAACCCGGATCTTCACGGGTGAAATACAAACTGTGAATGGGTACAGGCTGTTTCACAATAACCGTGTCTTGTGATTTACAAGACTGATTACTTTCCCAACCAATTTATTTCAGTGGTCATTTTCGAAACGCCTTATATTTGGATACATTTAATCATGTCATTTGCCAACTACGGTTCCATCAGTGATGAAATATCTGTGACTCACTGATATAAAATGCCTCAATATCAAACATAATTATATAATGTCTACAGTGATAAGCATTCAGAAATACTTTCAGTGACTGATGAATAATGTACGGATATTTACATTACACAGACGTTTGCCACTGTCATTATCTCCATATCTAATTCTAAAGTATTCAAAATAATTGATTTTCAGTTATTTACATAATTTTCACGACATATACTATGCCCAACTGAATCTGTTTGGACGGATAATCGACTATTCACAATCATGCTGTTGATCACTGGATTGTCTGGTCCAGACTAGATCATGTACAGACCGCAGCCATGTATCTGGAATATTGCTGAGTGCGGCGTTAAACAACAAACAAAAGTTATTCACTGGCGCTGATATTCTACATTTAAAATTAATGAATATTTTCTAATTTTTTTTTATCAATTATAGTTGCTGAACATACAATTATTTAGTTATTGTTTTACAAGAGAAGATATTTTTTCCGTGTACAATTACTATAAAGACTACTACATTTTCTCTGTGTGAGAAAACAAATGCTCTGTCAACATCCGGGCATCCTTCTGTGGCATCTATTTATGGTATTGATACAGCTGCCCGACACAGGCGTTTATCCTGTTGTGAACACAAACATAATATTGTGTGGGCTCACTGGGTGGGAGTGAGTGAGTATTGTGTTACGCCGCTTTTAAAAATATTCCAGAAATATCACCGCGGCGAACAACGGGCTTCACACATTATACCCATGGTCTAATTATACCCATAACCCGGGTCTTCGGCGTGACGAGCCATTGCTTAGGCCACCCCACCGCCCCGACTGGGTGGGACATACAACCCCTGTGTGAGAAGACAGAGTCCAGCGAGGCCCTTATGTCCGTTTTGAAAATTGGAAGGTACCCACCGCGGCTTCCAGTGGAGTAGGCTAGATGGCTGACTCTATGTGCTGGCGATTAGGTGCTTGACTCTGAGAGTGTGGGTTCGAATCCCGGTGGAACTCAACCCCCAAAAAGATACTAGAATCTGTACTTTACTGAGAAAGTGTGATCCCAAATATAACATATGACATATGCTACATTTGACCAATTTTTAAATGGCATTGTGTATTCATAAAAAAAAAATATTCCTCGGGATAAACGTTTTGTGATGGACGTAATTTAGCATGATACAAAGCATGAAATACTCTTTCACTATCCAGCTATCACAGGCTATAATGAAAATAGTTCCCAGAACGGGTGTATTGACACTATCGTGTCATGTCTAATATTGCTTTTGTTAACCGGTCTGAAATTATTTCAATGCAACGCCCGAGTGACGTGTAACGTCCATTCAGACCTCTTCAATATCCCTGTACCGCAATGCGATGCAGTCAATTGAATTTCATACAGTGAGAGTACACACCCTTGTTGTACCCACTCATACTAAACTGTCGTTGATTTGCTATACCGCGTCGAACCGATTACACCTACAGCCTAAAGAGAACCCCGTTATAGCGGGGTACTTGTACATAAATGTATTGAAACACGTTGAGTCATTAGTGAGTGGGCATACACAGCAGTATTCTCGTGTAGTATAGATCCTGGTTCTAGGTCCTATTCAACGTGGACCAGCCACTTCCTCGTCAGCAATACTGCTACGTCATTGGCTATAGATAGACATGAATGGGTTTTTCCACTCACTTCCCGGTAAACATAGATCGGGTTGGCTGCAGGAATTTCTGAGAATTACGTGTGTGTGAGTTGGCTTCACATAACCAATAATAACACGTGACGAGGTCAGTTGACTGCGATCTTGATTCTAAACATAGGGACAAACAATCAGGATACATGGCGTCGCGTTGTGTACTGTGTCACAGGTTTTCATTTACTACGGATATACCTCACGCATTGGATTGGGATATTTCGACCCAGTTCGCACCCGTTTTGTTTTAGCCAGGTAGGTACTGTTCACGGTTACATATTGAGGAGAGGAGAGTGTAGAAGGGTGGGGTCAGGGTTATCATGACGGAGTTATTTTTGTCAGCGTTAACTGATATCACACGGGATGTTTAACTGAGAATGGCGAATAGGCCTACCCAGTATGTGTTTCACCTTATCAACACCTGTATTAGTAATTTACGTTTTCAGGGAACATTACAATGGCTTTTGTTCAGGAATGATTTAAAATAAACTAGTAAATCCGATTTATCCGACAGAAAACTACAATATTCTAAATCTAGAAAATCAGCAGTATGAATAGTAACAAGATAGGTTCAATCAGGGCGTGGCGTCTTGTATCGAAGCGTAAATGTCAGCCTGACCTTAACACGGTCTTTGTATTAGGGTACAAACTTAAACCAGTTTTACCCATCAAAGTATGGTAAACTATATTCATGTCATTTAGGTGATCATATGTGTGACAACCACTTAGGGAGGATTTCGACATAGGCAGTAACTCATGCATATTCATATTGTTCATCCAACAACCCTGGGTTTGTCCTTATGGTAGTGTCTCGTCCATGATTCATCATATATAGATATCATATGTCTGTTTAAAGTATTACGTATCTTTCCATTAAATTTGGACGGCTTCAAATGAAGAGTTAAAATTTTATTCTTTCTCTGAAATATTGATTTCCTGGTCAGATATACATGTACCTATATTTTTATCACCTGATACTAGTATTCACGTGCATTAACAGATCCTCCTTTGATGTCCAAGATATTTTTATGGATTAAACTTCTTTTTTAATTTCTCTCACGACGTTTCGAGACCATTCCAGGTCCCTTCATCAGGTGAACTGGCAGTTAGGACTATGACGTCGTCACTATGATATACACAACAACTGCTAATTACACAAAGGTTACTTGATAGCAGACTTTCCAAAAAGAATAGTAGACTCGTTTTTTCTTTTATCTAAAGTTCATTCGACTAGTAGAAAACGAGTCTACTATTCTTTTTGGAAAGTCTGCTATCAAGTAACCTTTGTGTAATTAGCAGTTGTTGTGTATTGACAATTCAACTTTCAACTCTATTATTTAGCATGAATTTTCATCATTATGTAATTAACTCTTCAAACTCACTTATACAGTACTCTCCCTAGTGTACTGTGATGTCACTTGCATTGTGACGTCATAACTCAGTTATGACGTCATAGTGACGACGTCATAGTTCAACTGCCAGTTCACCTGATGAAGGGACCTGGAATGGTCTCGAAACGTCGTGAGAGAAATTAAAAAAGAAGTTTAATCCATAAAAATATCTTGGACATCAATGTACAACTTCTAAATGCCACTGAAAGACATCAGATCCTCCTTTGCCAGTCAAATCGCCCTCCCACATCAGCTGACACATCCTCGTGTAACTAGAATGCATTTTATAGAGGCGTTCACCCGTGAAGATCCGGGTCTTCAGCAACATAGGCTTGATGTAAGAGGCGACTAACGGGATCGGGTGTTAAACAACAGACAAACAAAACAAACGTCAACTCACTAGAACTAGACGCTGTAAATAACGCCATATATGAAATTCATACATGCTCCGTCTGTAGTGAATGTCCCTGTTTATCGATATATTGACTTACATGATAAAATCGGAGGTGCGGGGAAGTATGGGAATTACCTTTTTAAAACTTACTGTTGGACTGAATTTTGTTCACGTACAATCACTTTCAAAGGAAATCCCGTTTGGTATTATGTAAGATTGAAGAAAATGCTTCCTCCTAAAGAAAACCTCGGAGAATAAACTCTTATTATCGGGTTATTGGAGGGTGTATATATACCAGGGCCCTTATTATCGAAACGTACGTAGCCCTAAGAATTCTTAACTTTGATCGTAGCCAATGTGTTAAGAATGGGCTTAAGAAGTTCGTTGGGCTTCGAACATTTCGAGAATAGCTAGCCCGATGATAAAAGCAATAGTTGTAGGGAAGTCTCGAGTTCAGTTACACAACAGCTGTAGTGATGTCTGTGGTTTTACCTTCTTTTTGTGAAGAGGGAGTACACTTTAACAACCTGGCAAATCCGCTTTACAGTATTACTGGTAGGGACATATAAATGCGACTCAAACCGTGAAACAAACGGTAAAACACCTGAAGGAAATGTAATCTAATCACAACCTTGAGGAACAGGTTAACCTTGATGTTTCCAACCTCTAGCAATAGCTTGACACCGCATGCATACTCAGTATGCTATCTGGCATTGTTGTTACAGAGAACATTTTCTTGGTGATCTACTTGATTATATTTAAAAAACAAGAAACACGTTGTTTACAATGCAAGATTGCAATTTAAACCGTATTAATTATACCGTTATGCAAATTGAAAGTTAAAAAGAACACATGCGACATGGCTGAACCAAATTTTCTTACCCTTTTTACATGGCTAAATATGTGTTTAAAATTCAATGAAAGCTAAATTGTAAACCTACTTCATGATAGAACACTTAGATGTGTATTTGGGGAACTGTAGTCAGGGCTTCTTGCGAAATGTCCCATTAGCTGTCTGGACTGCGTTGGCAAAGGCCCTGATCTGATAAAGAGCCAAACCAGCCTGACTGTGTCCCCCGAACCCGAACTGTATGTATTCATATTACTCTTAGAGAATATAAGACAGAATGTCAAATACTCAACCCGAGGTGAAGTTTTTCCAAGGGACATCTATAGAAACCCCGCCTTCGTAACATTTTTAGATTCTACGATTCGTTTTAATCTAAATCCAAAAATTATTTAGATTAACAAATACAATAACAAACAACAACGTACACATGCAGATGACTTTAACTATAGTCCGTTTGCTACAAAATAATACCGATAAAATGGCAATGTGTAAAGACATTGGGGACAAGTGCATTGACAAAGTTGAGACCGAAGTCGAAGCTTCAGATTCGGAAAAGTTGGTATTTCAGTTGACAGTGACAGTGATAATGAAAATATTTCAGAAAAGTTTTTAGAATCTCCATGTTCCGCGATAGCCTTTAGCTGTTCTGTTTATAGAGCACACTCCCTTGTTACGGCAGTCATTGAAACACCAACAATTACAAGATCGTTTGTTGTTTCAACTTTTTACCTCCTCTGTTCCAATGTCTGAAATTGTAGTTACAAGTTGTTATGGACAAATGAATAGCTGTATGACGATATATTGCATTTGAATGTGTGTATATATTTGCCAATTTGCCATTTCATCGGGACGATTTTGGAGCAAACATACTGTAAATTCATCAAGACATTACCCCATACATATTTGCATGTACACACACGCACACACAGTGTCTCTCACTCACTCACACACACACACACACACTCTCTCTCTCTCTCACACAAACACACACACACACACACACACACACACACACACACACACACACACACACACACACACACACACACACACACACACACACACACACACACACACACACACACATACATAGGGTGCCATATGAACCCATATCTGAGTTTGGAAATCCTGAGGAATACATTCTCCGATTCCCCGGGAATATTCTCTTCACAGTATCCGCGGATCAATGCATAGCTGCAATGTACGTACATACACGACACAATGGCTGTATAGAGAAAGTAGAAATCATGACGTGTACACCAACTGTTATCAGTACAGCCATCTTTGTGCAATCACAATGTACATATTCTTGAGAATATCAGTCGCAAATGGGGGTGGTTAGACTAACGCTCAGTCTCTGAATATATATAATATTGAAAGTAACAAATAAACCCATATAAATTGAAAAGGAGCTCGAGGGAGATCAGAGATTCAGAACCTGGAGAAATGTGGACTTGCTTCATTTAGGGCTTTAGCATTGCAGGGAGGGCTAGGCTGTAGGGGAAATAATATGGTTCAGGGACTGTGAGACAGACTAAGGAGTGGCCTGTGGTTTGTGAAAGGGAAAACCTGAGGCAGTGGAATGAGGGGGGCAGGGGGGATCAGATGTCAGTTCCAGACGTCTGTCTGCGGCCATGTCTATGGTAACAATTATAATTACTAATGTCTGCTATTGCGCAGTTAGACATACGATCAGGTCCTATTTCTAGACGAGAAGGACCGACACTGCCTTCCTGCTGCATTGCGTGATAAGCAACGAGGAATAGAATCGCTTGAATTTCAGAGCTATTGAATGGGGAACGTTACGCTTGAATAAATATCAAGTACAGTTATTAAGAGGGGATAAATTGCTTGGATATTTAGTGTAAGATGGAAGAGGGAAATATAGATGTTCCAATATATAGTAAAGTGAGGAATATTAAGTTTGTACACATAATAGGTACAATTATAAAGAGTGAGTGAGTGAGTGAGTGAGTTTAGTTTTACGCCGTACTGAGCAATATTCCAGCTATATGGCGGCGGTCTGTAAATAATCGAGTCTGGACCAGACAATCCACTGATCAACAACATGAACATCGATCTGCGCAATTGGGAACCGAGGACATGTGTCAACCAAGTTAGCGAGACTTAACACCCGATCCCGTTACTCTTACGACAAGCATGGGTTACTGTGGGCCAATATTCTAACCCGGACCTTCACGGGTCTATTATAAAGAGCGGAATATTAAGCTTTAATAAACTTCAAGTACAATTATAAAGAATGAAATATTAAGTTCGTACACAGATCAAATACAACAGTTATAAAGAATGGAATATTAAGCTTATATACATATTGACTAGAATTATAAAGAAGGGAATATAAGTACTGAATAATTATTAAAGTTTATTGAGTTTCAAGTAATATTACAAAAGTAAAATAAGTTGAATGCATACCAAGTACATTTACAAAGAGGGGAATATTAGGCTTGAATACATGGCAAGTACAGTTGTAAAGATGGAAATATTAAGCTTGAACACATTTCAAGTACAAGGTGTGTATAATGGTATTGATATTATGTACACGTATGACGACGTTATATACTGTTTCCCTATCAAGTCATTTAGAAACTACGAGAGGAATATACAGGTTTGAATTTCACGTACAATCAAAATAAGAGGAATATTAAGCGTGAATACAAGTGTAATGATACAGAGGGAGAGTTTAACGTCAATAGCAGGTACAATATTAAAGAGAGAACAGAAAAACTCGAGTACCATGTATACTAACATAGAAAGAATGGTACACTTACATATGAATAATCTAATTAATGTTTACATATGAAGTGCGATTAGAATGAATATATGCGAAAATCTGAAGAGAATATTTAGGAGAGGTTAAGCTCGTTTGTGAAAAACGAAGTCCCGGGTATGGTGTAATTAGTGTAACTAAAGCGAATGTGGATTTCGAATTCACAACCAGCGGAATCTAACAAGGTTAAGGGACATCTATATGGGTCATTGTTTTGTCATAGGAATATGACAGTGGTCTGTAAATAGCCGAGTCTGGACCAAACAATCCGGTGGCTGACATTACGTGTATCGATCTACTTAACAGGGGTTGGTTACTGTATTGAAGGCAGAAAAAAGCGTCGTCTATACTTCCTGGTTCCGTTGCTAGGTAACGATTGACCCGCCATTACTCTCACAAATGTAGACGTTGTAAAATGTCATAACTTGCCAATCAATTCAAGAATAACAATACACATACAAAACACATTCATATGTACAACATTGATTATAGTGAAACGACATGTCGGTGCGTTTACATCGTGTCAACATGACAATAAAACACGGACATGGAATATCATACTGGCGGGTATCAGCTGTTAAGATTGTCAGAGAACCTGAGCACCATTCCGGTGTGTTAACCTGTTAGGGAAGACAAAGGTACTAATTCAAGTAACTGTCGATGTGTAACTAAAAAGCGACAAAATCATTTCCATAAACCAAATAAAAGCCACAAAACCCTTTCCTCATCCATAAGAAATATCTGCTAAATTGTACAATTGTGAATATATCATGAACATATATTTGTTTCAGCAGCATTACAGCTGTATGATGTTGTTTGTAACCAAATCTGGTCTGAACCAGACAATCCAGTGATTTTCACCATGCGATACTATGACAGGGCATGTGTTTATGAATCAGTATGAAATAGTGATGGTACCAGGTGTTCGCGAAAAGGTGAGCGTATCCTGCCCCACCGGTGGCACCCATATCCTAAGTCTAGTCATCTGTTCACCTGAAATAATTCGGGAACATATGGTATAGGTCAAATAGGATATTGCATCCGACATCATTTTTGTTACTGAGCCATCAAATTTCGAAATGCCCTCCACATGTCTGCCATAAAACTTCTTGAAACCTTTACTGACGCCTTGAATGTTCTAACCTTGATCGGGGCGGTGGGGTAGCCTAGTGGTTAAAGCGTTGGCTCGTCACGCATATGACCCGGGTTCGAAACCCCACATCGGTCTCACTTGTCTCCTTAGTTTCAAGTTCAGGTGGGTAAATCAATGGAAGGCAATTGGCGATATGATGGCTTTTGAACGATATTAGAACATCTATGTACCGAAAGCGTAAGTCAAACTTCTTGACCAAATTACCTTGTTTTGATTTTACCAACCCAAGTAGAAATTCTGATTCATATGCATAAAGAAACATATCCGCAAGGATGGGAGCACAATTCGTACCCATGGGGATGCCTACTTCTTGGCGAAATTTGTACCCCCAAATTTCACAAAGATGTTATCAATGGGAAATTCCAGCATTTCACATATTGTTTTCTCGGTAAACTTCAAGTGACATTTGCTTTCATTTTTTTTACAAATTGGTCACGATCCTCTGAAGATAGATATGTACGAGGGTCGGTCAACAAGTCCTCGATCTCACCAAGAAAATGATACAAATGCAGCTGTTTTTATGTTGTTGTTTTGAACACATTATCTGTCAACCTCAAGCAAATTGGTTTTGCTATGTTCCAACCTCACGATCCCTATTTTGTTCGACTTTTTATCTTGGTACTTCCAAAAAACCAAAATCTGCAATAAATGCATCACAAACTGCAGGAAACAAAATATGAAAGAAACATTTTGTGTGTTTGGGATAGGTAGAAGTCCGCTAGAATCAAGCCTAGATATTTAAGTGCATTAAAAAGAATTTGAAAGTACAATCACTTGTTAAAGTTTCTCCCCTTCATGTTTACTGCAAGAGCTTGTATTGGAGAGCCACTACCACCCCCAACCCCCCTTTCAGAGGGTGGGCAATTTCATGACTAGTTTTGCTTTATTGCATATAAATGCCTGCGCCTAAATAAACAAACATCTGGGTCGAGCTTGTCAATGGTGTTATGTTATAAATCTATCACACCTAGGTCAGAATCATGTCAGTTAATACACATTCACTGTCATAACATGGTTAAGCCAAGGTTCATTTACATAGCTTCATTTCATCCTGGTGAGTATTATCTGAGTAAACATTCTGCCTTAAAAAACACCTTTTCATCATCTTTTGTAACCTTAAAACCGTGTCTAGCGAATATACCATCGAATCCCCGTGTCAAAGCTTAACCATAATCCTTCATACAAACAAGTAAGGACTTTTTTATAGTCACAAAAAGTATTTGAAACAAGTGGAATTTTTAACATGAGGATTCTCAAGATCTTAAAGGATTTGCCTGAAGTATTACAATCCCCGAAAAGACTGACTGACTGACTGAGTTTGGTTTTACGCCGCTTTTAGCAATATTCCAGCAACATCACGGCGGGGGAAACCGGAAATGGGCTTCACACATTGTACCCATGTGGGGATTCGAACCCGGGTCTTCAGCGTGACGAGCCAACGCTTTAACCATTAGGCTACCCCACCGCCCCATCCCCGAAAAGAACCAATTATGTTAAAAGCACTGCACCACTCAACAGGCTCAAGGAAACCTTCATTCCTAGACCCACGTGGCAGTCTTTTTTAAGTGGTGACCATCATAAGTTATAAATCCCCTTTTTAAAGGTTAGGGACATTTTCTTGAAAACTAGTTCAAAGTCGAACTAGATAATGAAGAGATCAGTCAACCCGCTCATATGTTAATCAATTCCAGCACATATATTCAGGTTTTGAAACTCATAATCATCCTTCACTATTTATTAAATTTTAATTTTGTTGAACACAATTATCTAACTGTGAACCATTCACGATGCGATGGTAGCTTGCGACGATTTCACATCTATGCTATGGGACTTAATACAAATTACTTGCTAAGAACGCCTAGATTTTCGAAGCTCTCCTAGTGTTAAGATGATCGTAAGTGCCATACATTAACATTAACTTACGACTTTCTTAGCTCTGAGAGAGCTCCGAAAATCTTGGCCCTGGGTCCCCGTTTCAGAAAGCTATCGTAGCGCTACGACTGTCGTAACTCCTATACCGTAACA
Organism: Haliotis rubra; assembly: GCF_003918875.1. Lineage (NCBI taxonomy): Eukaryota > Metazoa > Mollusca > Gastropoda > Lepetellida > Haliotidae > Haliotis > Haliotis rubra. The sequence goes on along the minus strand of NW_025765522.1, from coordinate 15,497 downwards.
TAGACTTAAGACAGTGGTTGCGGTACGATTGCTTTCTGAAACGGGGCCCTGCTTAGAACTAGGATGGGCGCAACTCACATACTTACGAGTGTCGTAGAGTTACGATCGCTCTGTTGAACGGGACCAAGATATTTATTTGACAACTTGTTCACATCAGTGCAGGTTGTGATGAGCCATGGCCATGGACATCGTGAACCTGCCGAATTCGATCTCTCAGGAGGACCTGGAAATGCTGAGGACCTGGGTGGTGGAGAATCCTACCATCACTGAGTTTTTCCAGAACGAGGACTCACAGGCCTCGCAGGCCTCCCATGTTTCAGATGCTGAGGAGCTGTTCGGAACTCTCACCACCAGCATCTCAAAGTCGCCAAGATGTGACAATGTAAGTCCACCAATAGTGAGTGAGTGAGTGAGTTTGGTTTTACACTGCCTTTAGCATTATTCCAGCAATATCACGGCGGGGAACACCAGTAATGGGCTTCACACATTGTACTCATGTTGGTTATCGAACCCGGGTCTTCGGCGTGACGAGCGAACGCTTTAACCACTAGGTTATCCCACTGCCCCTCCACCAAAGTGACACCAAACATCGCAAGGTCCTTACGTCGATCTATGTTGACGTAAAGCAGTTGCCAATTACATCACCAATGTTGCTGAAAGAAAGCTTATGATCATCTAGGACCAGCACTAGTAGACAACAATTTTTTAATAATTTTAACATATTATAGTCTAAACAACGCACGCAAGCGCAAAAATCTCCAATATGTCTCAAAAATATTGTTGTGGCATTCTTACTGAAGGGCAACAATATGTCCTTGACCTTATTTTCGAGAAAGTGACCTCTTGTCCTCGATCAAGAAAACTCTTTCAGAACAATTCTTTACATATTCCAAGTGTTACGTATGATGTCCAACCAACAGGCCATGTGTGAACATACAATATGTAACCTTTAAGCTGGAAAGCAGATTTTAAAGCTTGAGAGTAGCTTCTTTAATCTGCATCACGTCACCTTCTGTTTTGCTGTTTCAAGGTGAACAGCCACGAATCTGTACGCCTGACGCGGGAGTCGAGCATCATGGGTAGACGCGGAACAGTTAGTGTCTACAACGCCGGGAACATCAAACTTGGTAACCTTAGACCGCCGCTGGATGAACCCATGACAACCATCTTAGATGACCGTGTAGCTAGAATTGAGGCGTAAGATACACTTGTCATATGGCATCGATTATTTTGAATTCCATTTTCTAATTCTATATGATATTAATGATGATAATAATAATAATAATAATATATTTTTATAGCGATTAGTATCCATCTTTCTAGTTGCTCACTGGCGCTGATTATTATTACCCCGGATAACCCAAGCTGCCTTTCAGGCGCTAGAAGGTTATAGTGACAGGAGTTATCCCACCGGGTACCCATCTCCTGCTGGGTGAACAGAGGCAGTTTTGAACAAACTAACTTGCCTAAGGTGAGATCACATGTATCACACGTGCTTCGTTGTGGCGCAGGACTGAAGTCCTAGAAACTCTCAGGAGTCCAAGCTACCAAACACGGTCACCCATCCAATGACTCTCCGCGCCCATCGTTACTTAACTTCAACTGATTTGTAGCCTGAGCTCTATGCACAGGACCACACACCGCCACATATAGACGATAAAAAAGTTTACTGCTGGATGCGTGGAATTGGTTAGATTGTCATTGTAGTGACTGAATATATGTATAATGCGTGCGATGTTCAGAAAGATGAAACACTATTTCACACGGACTTGCTGTCATTGATGTCACGAACCAGACAATACTACCACGGTGACAGTATCGACATGCTACAACTAATTACAAACAATGGCAGTCTTAAAGTATATATGTAAGTCATGAAGGTTATCATTATATGACCTTGACACTGATAACCTATATTTCTTCAGAGCTACCCTGGACGTGAGTGCTAGCTCTGACCAAGAGGTGCCACTTCAACTCACATTATATGGTACCACTGCTAACAGACTCCGATGTCAAAACATTCTTCAGGATGCCGAGGTAGATTTTGACGGAAAAACTGAATCGGCCTCTGACAGATCAACTTTAATTGACCTTACCAGGTCACCCGACATGTCCTTTGACAGGTCACCGGATACGACCTTTGACACGCTACCTGATGTAGCGTTTTACAGGTCACCTGAGTTACCGTTTGCACGGTTTCCGCAAACTTTCGACAGTACACCACCTACTCCATTTAACATTACACCCAGGCCACTCTTGTCCAGCTTACCCGTACCAGTATTAGACAACTGTTTACCCGGGACTTCCGGTGCCACGTTGCTTGGTTCAGCCCACGAAGAATTACCAGAACCATCTATTGGTAGTTTAAACCCGACAGTACTTAACAGCTTAGCTGAGATAGATTTTTCAAGCTCCACGGAGAGAGCCTTGGACAGTATAGCCCAAATAGACTTTGGTATTGAAGATCAAACCGAGCCAGTTGATCTCACAACACATGTGGGCCCTGGGGTCGAGGCTACAGACTCAACGAGGGAACAGATAGCATCTTGGTACACCAATTTCGAACCCAACCCGTATATAGCAGTGGACAGCCATCGAGAAATGGTAGCCCATGATGACGTAAGTTGACACTAAAATGTTTCGCTGGTAAAATTATTCACCTAATAACATAAAAACATTTGTTCTGATCATAAAACCAGGATTGATATCATGCTAAACAGATTTATTTTTCGTCGGCCACCAAAACAATATTTGCCCTGGTTAGGCAAATATAAGTTCACGAGTCTAAAGAGTATGACTTGATTTAACTTATATGATATTAGAATTTTTACAAAGTTTTGTTTCTCGGGAACAAGGTGCCTCTTTAAAATTACAAAGGTGCCTTTCAGAACCACCATGATGATCCGGGTTACAAGAGGTTTCGAGTACTCTATTGCTTGTCGTAATATGCCACTAGAGTGGTTGCTCGTCAGGTGTAGTTTGCACGGTTTACACGTTGGCGTTGCCTCTAATGGCAGCCACTGGGTTTGTCTGATTCAACTTATAAGCTGAACACAAATAATTCAAACTACTGTCATTTCTGATTATTCTTTCCTCCTCAGATTAACAGTGATATCGACCGCGTGTTTGAAAACCTCAATGAAGGTGACAAGACGTCAGAGCAGGAACCGGCAGAGGTGGGTACAGTAGGGGTGAAACGGTACGCTCTTACCACGGTACAGTACGTATTGCGGTACAACCTTCGGTTCGGTCCGTTTCGGTTCGGTATATGAGATATGATCATAATACAAAAAAGAACGAAAATGATTCAATTTCTAGACATTTTGAAAAAGGTTTAACAGGTTAATAAAATGACGGCACGAAAACCGAAAATACAAATTTTGGGGATTGCATTACGGTATACCTAACCGAAGGTAAAATTCCGTGGTTCTACTAATACCGCGGTATACCGTTTCACCCCTAGGGTACAGTATGTACAGTCATGTACAGTAACATACGGTTATAACGAACTCAAAGGGCCATGTACATGCCATGTATTGGACATATATTTGTCTTGTAAGGTCATGAATAGGCATGTGAAACAGTTCATATAGCGATATTCCACCAGAAAAGGTCTTCACACACTGTACCCATGTCGGGAATCAAACTCGGGTCACGAGCGACCGCTTTCATGACTAGGCTAGCCCACTGCCCCCGTCATGAATACATGTGTGACGAAGAGGCCCTGGACTGGCATGTCTCATGGATGGATACTGATAAATCATAGGTCATCATAGATCCGCCGACGATAATTAGCAGGCCTAGCATAGAACAGTGACTGGTCGCTTGGCAACATTGAAAGATGTAGATCGTACAAAGAGTCAGTTATCCATATATGTAACAATATATGGAGGCAATATCATACAATACGTCTTTAAAATTGTGAGGGAGGATTTCACTTACAGGCTTTTCACAGGCATTAACAGTATGTTTTTAAAACTTACGTCTGTATGAATAAACTAATTGTAAGACACAATTCCAGCCAGGTTATGATGACTGTAAGCCTCAATTGAAATATTGTTTCTGTGACATGCTAAACCTCTCCATGTGCCCCACCAGGCTGTGGGAACGCCCCTGTATCCCCACCAGAAGCAGGCTCTGTCCTGGATGATGAGTCGGGAGAATGGCGACCACCTGCCTCCTTTCTGTGTGGAGAAGGCCAACGGGGAATACCTCAACACATTGCTGAACTTCTCAACGCCAGAGAGACCACCCAGTATCAGGGGAGGTAGGTCTGAGGATAGACAAGATGATGGAAACAAGAACATCCAACACGTGTAACATTCCAAGGATCTATAAGCACCCATCATATGTAACCTCTTTACATTGATCCAAGAACATCTCATACATGTAACGTCGTTACATTGATCCAAGAAAATCCCATACATGTAACCTCAGTACAAGGATCCATGAACATCCAATACATGTAACCTAAGTACAAGGATCCAAGAACATCCCATACATTTAAATTACATTACACGTACCCAAGCACGTACATCCCATACATTTAACTTAACTTAAGGTTCATTGTTATCATTTACCAGTGATTGAGAAACGGTCGACCCCTATCCGGTTATGTATATGTTTATATAAATGTATGAGCACCTAAATGATTTCATCTGCCTGCAACCAGGCATTCTGGCTGATGATATGGGTCTGGGGAAGACTCTGGAGACGATCGCCCTGATACTCACCAACTTTGTCAACAACCGACCCCTGGCTGTTCCTGTTCCAGGCAAACCAAGGCGAGGGAAAGAAAATAAGGTGTGCAATCAGCGGTGACGCCTATATAAACATTCACTGTGAATCTGGTGGTTTTTGAAAATTTATTCCTAATTTCTATTGACCATTTGCATACATCTACCTGTTATAAAATCATCTTGTTCGATATGTATAATGAGGAATAGGGTGGCTTTCGAGTAACATCAGGAAGTCATATCACTATCACCACATCTCACTCGAGTGCTGTCCGATGTATTATGTGGACGGCGGAATCAGTCGATTGGATGTGAATACTTGTTATCTGGCATGATAATTTGCATTAAATGATCATATGGTATGTCAATAACCTTTGTGTCTGTAAATTGAGAAGATCGCCTCTGTGGTTTCGCCGATAGAGCGTCCATCGAGAGAAGGAGAGATCTTCTTTGTCAATGGGTACTAAAGATACATAGCATCCATACTAAGAGATATTCAGCTAAGCAAATGTACCACCAAATCCCAGTCTATTAAGATTAACCATAATCCTTAATACATGTACAACAAAAGAAGGATTTTCTAAATATTCACAGAAAGTAGCTGAAACAGGAATTGTTACTAATGATCTCAGTACCTCAAAGATTTTGCTTGAATTTTGTAATCTCAGAGAAAAACAGCTTAAATTAAGACAAAACATGTGATATTTTTAACTTTGTACATTGTACACCGCTATCTCACACATGAAACTCTTAGGGAAAACTTCGTTCCTTGATCCAAGGGGCATTTGTCACCAAACGTGGTGACTATATATTACATTACATTACAACATTCAAGCCGCAGCAGATCTTTCTAAAAGTACTATGGTTGACACGTGGGTGACAAATTTGACGCATCGACGTAAACTCCTATACTGACCTGATCATATGTCCCTGTGTACTACATGGTGTTCAGAGCTACTTTCATAGAGGCCGTCATAAGGGAAAGTCAGGTCACGTGATTGCGTAGGTCACATGAGAGGAAACATTTGATTCATCATTGAAGTATTTATTATGTATACGTGATGTGTTTACGACCGTACGTCTTTCACCCATAGAGAAAACAGATTGTTGGGTGACTCATTGTTTGTTTTAAGCTAAGCATAACAACTTTAGTAAAAGTGTTTCATGGAGAATATTTTATAGCTATAAATACTGACCCGCGAGTAATATATCAAAACATTTAACCTTCCTTAATGTGTACTTTAACAATTGGATGGAGCCTAGTTTTAAGCAGGATGTTCAATGTATGAATCAGTGCAGTCTTCCGGTGCTTCCGACAGGACCTGACATGTTGACATTTCAGGAACACCTTATACTAATTTGGTTATACAACAGAGTTGTCTGCCCTTACCAAAGTGTGAAACACAATGGCCCAATGGATTTAAGCATCCCCTCATGTCTCTTTGAAACATTGGATGCTGGTTTGAATACCAAATCTGCCCCAAGTATGATTTCAGTCTGTTAGCACCTTCCTCTGGTTCATTGTTCCACCACGGTGGAAAACTTCTGTGTCTAATGCTTTCTCAAATTTCTCAAATTGCAAGTATATCTGCTACTGGCGGTAAAGAAATACCGTAAATTATAAATGCGACGTTACAGATTCCGTCAGAGGACTCACTTCACGATATAAACTCTGACCTCGAAAGCAAGATGAAGGTCGAAAACAACAACGATGAGATGTTTGAGCGGCTTCAGAAGGTCGATGAGATTGTCACAAAGATGGAAGAGGGGAAAGAACTGCCCAGTTCAGAAACTGCTGATCCTTCCACACACACCGCTGACATACAACCATCAACTGATGAGACGAAATGTGGATTAGGAAGGCTACGTCTCATGAAGGCAGACAGTTCCAATATTGAGACAATTGATGCAGATAATCCGGGTAAATATTTCAAAGTTAGGGACACAGACTGACAGAGATTATTTACAAAGCCTTTCCTAGCGAAAGCGATATGCATTTCAATGAAACGTTTTCAACGTCATTTTCTACAATTGATAATTGCTCATTGCTCAGTTGTGTGGAAAATAAGTTGAATTTTGAGAGGTTTTACTATTGGAAATGTGATAATCATGTGCACATATTTATGGACATCTTTGTCATCATTATTTTTAACAGAGGCCCAAACAGCCAACCAACACGTGCAAGACATGGAGAAACTAAAGTCCGTTTCATCCCTGAAAAGGTAATTATTTTGAAACAATGACCAAATACTGATGAATGGTGAAGCGTTGAAACTGTATCACGATGGCATGGCGGGTGATCCAATCAGTTGGATCATAGGAAGAGTTCTTCATGCTGGTCAAGTGCTATAAATACTAAATATCTATTGTGACCCAGTACTAGCCCGAATTACACACATTCGTAATATATTCTGTATCAATTGGTTCCAAATATTCTGTGATGTGCCTGTCGTAACGGTGACGGTAATGTTTGTTTACAGCTCATCAAACGAACAGGGAAAAAAGGTCATTTTAATAGATTTCCAGGAACAGCCTTCTAAACGAAAGAGGCAAAGATCATGTAAGTCTAATAAACTTAGATTACGTTTGATAAAACGTACATCATCTGTTTCTATCAATGATGACACGCTTATGTTTTTGTTATACATTTACATTTGATTAAACCAGTATACCATCATCAAAGAGATTGAGGTGGACATGGAAGGTATTGATCGATACATTGCTACGTTCCTTGTATACGATCAGATAGTGCTGCCGATCGAGAGGTAGATATCAACTGCTGTACAGATTTACGGTAGATTGATAAAGCATCTGCGCGAGAGTTGTCTGTATATGTATGTTTAATGAATGCTGCCGATGCTCCAGATGCTTCATACGTTCAGATGCTGCAGCCACTCTATGTAATTAGTGGCTGTAATCTCTGAAGATACGAGGCGCTATGGAGTAGTTAAATGGTTTAAGGCGTTCACGCCGAAGACACGGGTTCGAATCCGCAGAATGTATGAAACCCATTTCTGGTGTCGCGATGTTGCTGGAATATTGCTAAAAGCGGCGAAAAAACTAAACCACACTCACTCTAAAACTAAACTCACTCACTCTCTGTATATATTGACTCACATTTTGTACGTGTTTACGAAACTTTACCGACTTTTTCGTCGCTTTATCTCATGTACAGCGATACACGCAACATCCACTGGTGTGTCAACTCTTCATGTTGTAACATTGGCATGTTTCCTTACGTTCCAGCTATCCCTCCTTCGAAATATGAACAATCAAAGTGGAGAAAACTGCATCTAGACAGATGGAGTGTAGACAAGGAATCGCATAGACACTCAAACCCACAGGATAGTGTAACATGCGATTCTGATAGGAAGAGTAGTGAAGACGTTGCGATGGACGACGGTAGTGACGACTCCGGTACTTGCATGCAGGACATCACCGACGATGTCAGCAAAGTTAACTCGGAGGATATTGACACGGATCTTAGGCATCCTGTCAGTAACAGTGACGCACAAAACACGTGTGGAGAAGGACCTGTGACATTCAGTGATGATGATGATGATGATGATGATGATGATGATGATGATGATGATGAACTTCCGGATGTGGATAGTAAGGAAGAGGAGGATGAGATGGGGGAGGAGAAAAAGGAAGTATGCGACGCAGACTCTGACATGAAGGGTGAGATTCAAGGGCGAAAGTATGCATTAACCCGCTGCTACTGGCGTTCATACTTTTAATTTAATTTAATTTGTAAACAGCACTGTTTTGGGAACACCCGATCCCATTCCCGAACAAGACATGCTTTGGAAACCCTTCATGTAGGGCTGGTAGGATTCCTGGACAGACAATCTGTGCCAGTAGAAAGTGGCAACTTGATGGATCGGGACCTCTGGTTTTGTGATTTGGTAGATTGTGGGTCTTTGTGTAGGACGTAATATGTTATCAGTTATGTTTTGTCTTGTCAAACATCAATTATTTATATCTGGAATATTGCCGTCAGTATAAAACAACAAAGATGCAAAAGAATCCGTCTGTAGTAGAACTAAGTAATTTGTATCTACACATTCCCTCCATTACAAAGTGGCACCATCCGTTGGGTTCCGATACCTTTGCTATAAATGGTGTCAAGTATTAATGTCAGATATACGCAGTTTTGACATTTGTTGTAGACGTGTTTAATTCCTTTGTTTCAGACTTCATGACTGCCAATCACTGTGATGAAAGAGGGCGTACTATCAGCAGCGACTGCGACCCACGGTGTACCCTGATTATCTGCCCCTTGAGCGTTATGAGCAACTGGCAGGTGAGGGTACAAAGCATCCATCAAAATGTTCACTGCATGGTTGAATTTAACGTTGACCGAATGCATGCAAACTGCATTAATACTCTCACATACATACACAAAACTATATATATGGTTTTGAATACTTCAATGCTGTTTTCTTTCTATGGTCCACTGGGCTTCTTCAGTTCACATTACAACTGGTGGATTTCTAGCCACGCAACCCGTGACTGGTCATGTTGGAATAGTGAATACACGACCCCGAACTCAGAAATGTACCTGAAGAAAGTCACATAATGAACGTCAAAGCAGACTCACAATGATACATTCTTATTACAATAAATGTCGTCTGAACTTGTGAAAATCCGGCAATAGGAACGCTTTTAGAGAACAAAAGCAATGGTACAAGAAATCTGTGTGGGGCGTCACTGTGTGTTACTGTGCGGTATTTAAGTTCATTATTAGGTGCCTGTAAAAAAACAGAAGACAAACTACTGTTAATATTATATTTATTGTACTGTATTCAGGGTCAGATTGAAGAACACGCCCATCCAAACGTCCACATTGACGTCCATCTTTACTATGGCAACCAGCGATGTAAGGATGTCAATCTTCTCAAGCAGAAGGATGTAGTTATCACAACGTACGGCATACTGCTGAGTGAGTTTAAGGTAGGTACGCTGACGATACACCCTGCTACTCTCTGCAGATTAATCTGGAATGCATGCATCATAGACGTACCTGCATGATTACTGACATGTCAGGTATCCTGGTGATAAATTATGATATATACTGACGATAATAATTCATTCCGTCATTCCAACTCATCGGAAGGTAGTGAATATATTTCTGACAGCATACGGGTTGTTGCTTCTTTCAGGAGTACCTAACGAAGGGAGCATCCCCTCTGATGACGACCGAGTGGCTACGAGTTGTGCTGGACGAAGGTCACTGCATCCGGAACCCAAAAGCCAAACAAACCAAAGCTGTGCTCACACTTCAGTCACAACGCAAGTGGGTGCTGACAGGTAACGATGACAACCACTGAGGGACTGTTCACTAAGCCCCCCTCCCCCTGCATGTCCTGTACAACTGTACAAATTAATAACACTGCACCCCTTCCCATAATTTTCAACATAAACTTTTAATATTTTCATGTGCAAAATTGCTGACAACCCCCCCCATGTTAATGTGTAAAAACGAAATGATGACTCCCCGCCCTCTTAAAATCATAATCACCCCACTAGCAATAAATCATGAACGGTCTCTATTGATGCGTTTGTTACACAAATGCACCCATCATGTTTTCAGACATCTCAGGGGCGGTGGGGTAGCCTAGTGGTTAAAGCGTTAGCTCGTCACGCCGAAGACCCAGGTTCGATTCCCCACATGGGTACAATGTGTGAAGTCCATTCCTGGTTTCCCCCGCCGTGATTGCTGGAATATTGCTAAAAGCGGCGTAAAACCATACTCACTCACTCACTCACTCACTCAGACATCCCAAGTCACCTGGGTAATGGGATGTACACCACACAAACGACAACATCTCTCTAGCCACCTTTAATGCCATGATAATGTTTCTGGGATTTGCAGCAGTATACACGTACTCAGTTGGTTCACCAAAGTTGTAAGCGTATAAGTTGAACATCATTTCGAGCTTTCCTTCCACATAAGCCTTCTACGCAGTGACAGAACTAAATTACTGTTCAAAACGGAGCTTGCTTCACACTTTCACTCACACTATCATTGTCGTCAGCAGGATGTTCTAAATGTTGACTGTTCTCCGTCCTCTAGGTACACCCATCCAGAACAGGATGCTGGATCTGTGGCCGTTGATCAATTTCCTCAACGTGACGCCTCTCAATGAGAAACACTGGTGGCAAAGTTTGCTGGAAAAAACCATTGCAACGTGGGAAGAGGATAGCCTTCAGGTAGATACTGGGCACTCGTGTTCCAACTGTTGAACCCTTCCATACGCCATACTCTGGATGTTAGTAGTCGTTTGTATCCCGGAATCATTTTAGATGACTCACCTTTTCAGGTTAGCTTGACAGACTATTTTATGTCCACATGAACGATCAATACAATCATGATTGAAAACAGTGCTATAGAATGATATGGCCCTTCTTCGGGTAGATACTCGTGTTCCATCTGATGAACCCTTCCATACTCTGGATGTTAGTAGTTTTAGATGAGACTCTTGTTCAGGTAGTCTTGTTAGACTAGTATTTTATGTCCACATTGTATGAACGATCATGATTAAAACATTGCTATAGAATGATATGATCCTTCTTCAGACGTGTCCAACACCTGATGGGTAACATCGCTATGCGAAGGACAAAGAACACCCTCGTAGATGGAGAGCCCCTTGTGAAGCTGCCCAAGAGAGAAGTGTACATGGAGCGAATCAAGATGTCGGACGAGGAGAGCAGGAAGTACAAGTCCATGGAGGAGCAGGGGAAGATCCAGATCAAGAAGTAAGTGGAACTGAGTGTTATTCCATGTTACTGCTACATTGCTGAGAACACATAGGGATTTAAGTAGTGGTCTTCAGAGCTTCTTGTCCTGTCTAAATTGACGTTCTCCTGACAAAAGAAATCTTTTGTCCCGATTATATATGATTAATATCATACAAAAACAAATAAACATAAATATTTCGTAAAGCCTCCATTGCAATATGAAGCCGCTTCTAATTAACAAGAAGGGTTCCTCAAGGATATGGGCGGTGGGGTAGCCTAGTGGTTAAAGCGTTGGCTCGTCATGCCGAAGACCCGGGTTCGAATCCTCCACATGGGTACATTGTGTGAAGCCCATTTCTGGTGTCCCCCGCCGTGATGTTGCTGGAATATTGCTAAAAGCGGCGTAAAACCAAACTCAGTCAGTCAGTCAGTCCTCAAGGATATAATGGATATTGTAAGTAATTAAAAGAGTATTATTCATCATGACTAGTGAAATGATCCAACTTAACAATACACAGAAGAAGAAGCAGTAGGATTGAAACAAATCAAATATAGTTGAAAATGCATACAATGGCGGGATTTGCATAGGGACTACAGTTTCAAAACTGATCCAACTTTATATCGGAATTGAAAAGCCCATTCCTGGTGTCCCCCGCCATGATATTGCTGGAATTTTGCCCAAATCGACGTAAAGCTAAACTCACTGACTTGTATCGGAGTACAGAGGTAATCACGACTTGGTTCTGTTTCCCAGATATGTTCGGAACAACATGCTGCTGAAGAAGTATATCCTGGTGCTGGAGATCATGCTCCGGCTGCGACAGATGTGTTGCCATAGCTTCTTGCTGCCTGACAAATCTGATTGCATACCTAGTGAAGACTCGGGTATGTGCTACGACTTTACATTTATCAGTATCTATGTGATGTCCACTATAACATCATGTTACCAATTACCGTGGTGTATGTGTATGTAAAAATATCTTTATGAATTGTATTCCAAAGAAAGTATGCATACGGTATGCCAAATATCAGCTTGGATGCATTTAAATACTATTCCATTTATTTGCATACCGTGCGATTGGATCATGCTCCTGTGGTCCTACACTTTACCTGTAAACAAAACAGTTCAGTTCTTCTCAGTAGTCTTTGTTATTTTCTAGAGTAACAATCATTGTAATCAGAGTTCCCTAGTTAGTGAGGGTTAAAACGTGGAAATCAGCCTTCTTAAACTTGTCAAATATCTGTCCCGAAATATGGCTGGTTTAAGTTTTACTATGGGATGGTGATCGTTTTCAGATTCCGAAGAGGAAGACTTCGAAAAGAAGCGTGAGACTCTGGTTAACAGGCTGAAGGTCATCAGCGAGTCAGAGGAAGAGTGCTCTGTGTGTGTCGACGTCCTGAAGACTCCTGTGATACTACCATGTGCACATTACTTCTGTCACACATGTATCCTCAACGCCATCAAACACATGGAACAAGCAGAGAAGGTACGCATCTTTTAACATGGATGTCAGATAGTCCTTCAGACCACAATATACACACTGTATCAATATCAAAATCACACAGTCTCCTCACATATGCTCTGTTGTAGCCATACTTGTTCCTTCCATTCTGGGCATAACCTGGTTACTATATTTTTTTTTCGAGTCATGGACAGTTTGAGGGTCCTCGACATTAAACTGGGGGTTCTGGGGTCAACACTGTACAAACAGCAAATATACTACAAAGTGTGTGTGCAACCTTCCTTATGCATATTGGAGAGAATTACTTTCTTTGGATCGATACTCAGGATATGAGAAAGGAAAGTTTAACATCTACTGTCCGAACGTTGGTTGTATTTCTCAAACTCTCCAAAGACTGTTTGTTGGTAGATGCCTTCTTCCAGCCGAAATCAAAATGGGGTCAACGTTAATTGTTTTCAAAGCAATCAAGGATGCCAAAGTGGCATCCCATAGTATTATCAACTGTGCGTAGCGTGTGAGGGATGACATCATGCAAGAACAATTGAATGCTGAGGTCAAGTCAGCATTCCGCCTGACTGATACGACCTTTTTCTAAACGCTGTTCGCTCACCTGTTCGCTGTTTATCAGTGATTCATTAACAGGTGGATATAATACAGTTGGAATCGTACAATGGACTGTTCCAGCAGGTAGTTCTTATCAGATAATGATTGGGGGAATATGTTTTAGCTTTTGCTATTATCATCAGAACAGAAGTATCAGATGACTCACACGCACATGTGTCAGTAAATCTGTGTCAGCCATACCGATGTGTGTCCAGAAGGTCTCACAATGTATACTTTTTGCGTGTATTCTTTTCATCTATGGTGTAAAAACGTTCCTCATCGACATTTCTACTTTGTTGTTATTCCAGGGTTCCGCTACCTGCCCCTTGTGTCGAGCACCGATATCAGAGGACCAGATAATAGACCAACCAAAGGAACCCGAACCACAGATCTACGGCGACTGGAAGTCAAGTACAAAGGTAATATTCAATATCATAACGATTAAACTTTACACCGCAACCATGATTTTCCAGGTTAATTAGTTGTCAGTTGTCAACTGAGCATCATGACAACCACATACCAAGATGATTATCAATGAAACATAAAGTGATAAGAGTTATTTGTCTCATGTCTGTCTACATGTCCTGGTTCAGGTGGATGCCCTGATGAGTGCCCTGGTGAAAATGAGAAGCACCGATCCATCTGAAAAGAGTCTGGTAGTCTCACAGTTCACCTCTTTCCTGACTCTCATGGAAACACCACTCAGGTGAGATCTTGCTCAACAAGCATTACTTAGATACCAGGACCAACAAGTACCACTATATCTAATCCAAAATTTCAAATGGGAAATATAGCTTACAATGAGTCCACCCAGTACTACATTGTCCCCCGCCGCAGACAAAAGTCGATTTGGGTGACCTTGACCTTATTTTCAAGGTCACCACGACACTTTGACCACTTTTCAAACTCTTGTTAACGCGATATGTCATGGGCTGTTGTACCCAATGTCTTCAAATTCGGTGGGAGCCTACATTGGGGGATTGCAGACACCAGTCGATTTGGGTGACCTTGACCTTATCTTCAAGGTAACCACGACACTTTGACCACTTTTCAAACTTATGTAAACGCGATATCTCATAAAACATTGCACTCAGTGTCTTCAGTTATGTCGACAGCCCACATTTGGTGATTTTGCAGACACCGGTCATTTCAGGCATCTTGTATGTGACCAAAAAAATAAAAAGTAGTAAATATTTTAAAAATATTTCATTCTTCTTTAGCGCCGGGGGACATTGCCATATTAGTGGCAAACACTTGCTTTGCCTGGTCCGATTAACGGAACAGATTTGTCTCTTGTGGTGCTTAGATATCACATATAGACTATTAGAAAATGCTATTGATTGTTCTTTAATTTCACCTGCAGGGAGCTCAAGTTCAAATTCGTGAGACTGATGGTAAAATGTCTGCCTACTGCAGCGCATGGAAGCTGTCAAGAAGTTCTCTGATCCCGAGCCTGGGTCGCCCACCATCTTCCTCATCTCCTCTCCGTGTTGTGGAGGCGGGCCTCAACCTGACTGCTGCGTCCAGGGTGTTTCTCATGGAGCCGGTGGGTAGCCAGACTTCAGCCAGTTCTCACCTTAGATCACGTATAGACAAGGAGAAGAGCAATCAGATGGTTTGGAGTAGTTGAACCAACAGGCTAAGCATAACTGATAGAACTGTTTTAATTGCACAATGATGTTCAATCTAAAGGAAAAATCAATATAAACGTAACACACTCATGACACCGATCCTTACATCATATCCCAAATAATGTATCTATAATATACAAAGGCCATATGGTTTTCATCAATGTAATGTCTGCAAATAGTAAGTAATCTCAAGTAAGAAACCTTGCTTGAGAGTACTCAATTCTTGTTTTAATATCTTCTTCTCAATATAATATCAGCAGCCGGGTACCCTTAATGGTTAAAGCGTTGGCTCGTCAAGTGCCGGATGACTCACTTTCGAT